>NC_056731.1:456848866-457021366 GCF_019279795.1 Protopterus annectens
CCATATCCTTTTCTCTACCTGTACTCTCTCAGTCCTTGATAAAGAAGGCAGTCTCTAGCCTGCAGTCCAAATTACTTTTTTCTTCTGCTCCTCTGGGCTCTACCCGCTCCGTTCGCCCTACGGGCTCACTCCGCTCCCCTACCCTGCCCCCAATTCCCACCTGCCCCCAGCACATCTACCTATATACCTCTATACACCACACCCACTGCTAGTCTATTCCAATCAACAACATACATCTAGACACACACCCTTTTTTTTTTCCCGCCAAAACTAACCCTCTTACAAACCCCTATCATCTCCTATCCTGGCCTAAACACTCCTCTTCCACACCCACACCACACCACACCCCCCACATATAGTACTACTCTCCTCTACTTAATACTACATAAGAAATTCACCTGTTGCTCTATAATTAATGTCCTCTATATACCATCCAACTCTACTCACAACTATTTATTCTGTCTATTTCCTCCAATTATGCTTGTAAAACTCTGTCTCATCTCCCTTTCTCTTCTCTTTCTCCTCTTTTCACTCCATTACACCCATCTCTCCCAACCCACTTTTTCCCTACACTTCCAACACTTCCACATAACTAAATATCAGAACTTACCTCTCCCTCAATCGTACCCTATTATTTCCCCTTATCTTTATCCCTCCAACTATCTCCTTTTATTCCAATACAAACTCTTCTCCTACCATATACTCCCCATCTTTATAGCTACTAGCAAATCCCTCCAATCTACAACAGAAGCCAATATCTTTACCTTACTATCTGCCCACATACACTGTTCGGTACTACATCATATTAGTACTCTCTTGTCTGGTGATATCCACCCAAACCCAGGCCCCTCCTCTACAACAACTACAAATAAAACCTTACTTTTTACTGCATTCAATTCCCAAAGTATAGTAAATAAAGTCCCAAACCTCCATGCTTGGCTCATACACAATAAACCTGACATCCTGTCTATATCTGAAACCTGGTTAAAACCACATATAAAAGACTCTGAAATTATTCCCCCAAACTACTCCATCATCAGGAAAGACAGACCTCTCAAAAAAGGTGGTGGGTGGCCCTCATATATTCATCCTCCCTAGCAGTCACTCCCTACAATAAACCTACTCCACACTTTAACAATGCTGAACTTCTCCTTACTCTACTACAAATCAATAACCACAAACACATTTGTCTAGCATCCCTTTATATACCCCCAGGGGACAACATCTCCACACTTGAACTTATCCTCTCTTGGATTTCTAGTAACATTACCAATGAAACCATAATCATGGGAGATGTAAACATCAACTGGGCCTGCATTCAATCTCCAACAAACTCCTCAAATATTAACCTATACAATTTCTCTCAACTAATCAATTCTGTAACTCGCCCTGCCCCCAGCACATCTACCTATATACCTCTATACACCACACCCACTGCTAGTCTATTCCAATCAACAACATACATCTAGACACACACCCTTTTTTTTTTCCCGCCAAAACTAACCCTCTTACAAACCTTACGCCCTGCAAAAAACCTCTCCACTGGAAGTACACTGGATTGGATCCTTGTCTCCCACCCTCACTATTTCTCCAACAGTGGCACCCTTCCAGACTCCCTTAGTGATCACACACCCACTTTCACCAACCGACTTCCCAGTGTTCTTCAACAAACCCACAACTATATAACTATCCGTGACCGAAAAAATTTCAACCCAACTACCTTTGTAAACTCCTTAAAAGCAATTAACTGGAACTGTCTAAAAACCCTTCCTCTAGACATAGCAGTGACACACTTTAATACAACTTTCTTAACATTACTTGACTCTCAAGCTCCCCTAAGGACAAAGAGAATAAAGACTAAATCAGCCCCTTGGCTCTCTACACACACTCTTGCTACCATGAGACATAGGGATAAAGTGTGGGCACGCTACCACAAACTCAAAACAAGTCTGCTCCTTAATGAATATAAAATGCTTCGAAATAAAGCAAAGAAACTCACTACCTCCGATCGAAGAAACTATTTTTCTTCACTCCAAAACCAAAATAAAAATAACCCTCAGAAATTCTGGAAAGGGATCTCCACTCTCCTTCATCCTAGTACACCAGATACTCCCACCCCTGACTTAAATGCCTCTGAACTAGATCTGGCCACCCAATTTAACTCCTTTTTTATTGATTCATTTGCAAAACTCACCTCTTCATTCTCCAGCCCCACTATGCCCTCTAACACCCCCCCTACCCCCTCCACCTCAAACCCTATCCTTCGTCACTTCTACTTCCTGTTCCCCATCTTCTAACTCCTCTACCACTTCCACTACCAAACGTGTTCTCCAAACACCTCTACCCTCCAACTCTCCCTTCCCCAACTCCACTTTCCTTTCATTCAATCCCATGTCTACATCCTCTATAAAGAAACTGCTTCTAAAATTGAAACCATGTACCAACGCCCCTGACAATATACCTTCCTACTTTCTTAGTGTAGCTGCTGAAACCCTTGCATATCCCATCAGCATCCTAATTAATCGCTCCCTAAAAGAATGCACAGTTCCCCAAATATGGAAACAAGCATATATTATTCCTCTCCACAAAGGGGCAACAATAACAACATCAACAACTTTCGTCCCATAGCCATCCTGTCCCCATTTCGAAAATCCTAGAAAAATGTGTCCATCTTCAGCTCCTCCCTCATCTCCTAGAAAATCACCTTATAACTCCTACACAGCACGGCTTTAGACCTAACCACAGCACAATGACAGCCCTCCTCTCCTTCCTTGAAACAGTAAACAGAGCTCGTGATTCTGGCCTAATTGTCTCTACCTTATTACTAGACCTCTCCAAAGCCTTGATACCATCTCACATAGCCTGCTCACAACTAAACTGTCAGAACTTAACCTCTCTTCCTCTTCCCTGCAATGGTTCTCTAGTTACCTATCCAACCGCAAGCAAGCAGTAAGATGGAAAAACTACCTCCTCATTCCTTAGTACCCCCACAGGTGTTCCACAAGGCTCCATTCTAGGTCGTGTTCTCTTCAACATATTTATAAATGACTTCCATAAATCAATCCCATTCTCTAACATCATCCAATATGCTGATGATTCAACTATCATCTGCTCAGCCACCTCTATCTCTACACTTCAAAAACTAACTCAAGATGCCTTTTCTACAACAGAGCAATGGATGTTACATAACCACCTAGCTCTTAACGCCTCCAAGACCAAGCTAATGATTTTACTCCTTCTAAAGCTACTCATCTCAATCTGAACACTTTTTCTATCACTAGCCAAAATAACTCTCCCCTAGAATTGGTGACAGAGACCAAGCTACTTGGGGTACAAATAGACAACCAACTTAAATTTACCTCTCATCTACAAAAAAACATCAAAAAAACCCACCAAAAACTTGGTATGCTTTATAGACAAAAAGCATACCTTACCTCTGCTACTAAAATAACACTCGCTTCATCCTTCCTTATCCCCTCCCTTCTCTATGGTGCCCCACTCCTAACTAATCTTCAATCCTCCCTCAAAAAACAACTTTCCTCTTGTTACAACAAAATTGCAAAATTTGCCACCAGCCACAAGTCTTCCTCCCACCACTGTCTCTCCCTCCAGATACTAAAATGGCTAGAACTTCCCAATCAACTCACTTACACTCAGTTAACTCTAGCCCACAAACTTATTCTCAACCTCTCCCTCTGTCCTTCCCTTTCTTCCACATTTGACATGCATTTTCCCAATAGAGTATTGAGATCAAACAATCAAAACCTACACATCCCCCAGGCAAAAACCTTCTATCCTTCAACCTAGCTCGCCTCTGGAACTCCCTTCCTCCACTCATCCGCACCACCTCTAATCACTCTGCTTTCAAAAAATCTCTCTATACACACCTAGCATCTCAGTGGGAATGCTCCTGCTCCCACCCTACATAACCTACTCTTCTCCTTCTCTCATCTGCCATTGCTCTGCCTCATCTTATTCTACCCAGAGTCTACAGAAGTTATTAGATAAGCCCTAGGTTCTCTTCTTCCCCCACTTCATCATGTCACTGAACCTCCTCTTCTTTTCCAGTAACTAATTTTTCCTAACTACTCTGTATTAAATGGATATTTCTGAGCTAATAAATATAATTATTATGTACTTTCTGCACATTGTATTTAGCTGTTACATTTTTTGCTTTCTTTCTTTTTTACCTATTGTTAAACTGAAATGTTTGAGTGAATATATGTTTGTAAGAATGTTAAATGTATTTTTGGAGCTTTTCTCCCCAGGACTCCATTGAAAACGGGTTCCTTGTGGCCCAGTGGACTATCCTGGTAAACCAACTGCAATAAATAAATAAATAAATAATAATTTTTGGCCACTTCCCATTCTGTTACTTTTCCCCTTCTGTTTATTTCTTGCCAGTACCTTGGTTCCTTTGCTAATTTTCTCCAGAAAATTTAAGCTCCCTCTTGCCTATTCTTTGTACCTCTAATTGCAGTCATCCCCATTGTCAATCTCCTCTCCCCATTGGCTTAGATGTTTTTCGTGTTTCACTGTTGCAGTCATCACCTGTGGGTTATCCCTGCTGTGGTAGCCCTTGGCCAGGCCGAATACCAGAGTCAATCTTTTTCTGCATCAGCTGCTGTTGCCTGTAGTCTGACGTCAGGTTGTCAGCACTGTAAAGCAAGGCAGCCAATGTCATTACATCAGTCTTTCTTGCCATGGAGCCTGTAGCAGAAGCAGTTTGCAAGATTGCTGGTTGGTCGCAACCAGAGTTTGAATTTAAGCTGAAAATGTCTAAAACTAAGTACCCCGTTGGGGGCCCTTTTTTCTTGCACTAACCGATGTCCGAAAAAGTTAACAATTGTCTTGTCTCTGGAAAGCAGATCCCCACACTGAGACTTTCATTCTTACTGTGTCACTTGTTTAGGCCAAGACCATGACGTCCCCTGTTGCCAGTTCTCTGCCCTCTTTAATGTGAGAACCATTCACCGTAGAGCTCTTATTTATTATAGACTGGTATTTTCGTGTTCTCTTTGCATTGTGAAATGACATCTGTCAGCCAACAATCCATGGACATTCCGAATAAATGCAGACATAAAGATAGAGACATACAAGGCTAAGCGTTCCGACGACTCTACCGCTAACCAGGTCGTGAGTTCTCCAGAATTCAGTGACGTGCTTTCGCTGCCCCTGATGCCCGATTCAATATCTACGCAGGCCTCTACCAAAACCCTGGTATGCTGCAGAAATCTTAGTATTCCAAGCCTTTGGCTGTCTCTGCCTCGGTTGGGTTTGGAACCGCGATGCAGACACCGGCTTCAGAAGAGGCCTTTCGCACTAATGAAACTAGACAAAACTGACGTCTTCTCATCCAACTACCGTTTCTCTCAGACGGACTGATACTCGTAGGCCTAGAAGCCAGGCCAATCCTAGAAAATCAGATTCTAGCCACCATCTTGCCCCTGCTCCACCATCCCAAGCACAAATGCTTAAAATGGCGGATGATCTCCTCTCCCTTATCAGGGTTGGTCAGGACACATATCCTAAGAGGAAAAGACACCCTTCTGCAGAAATTGACAGAACAGGATTCAGCGGGATCTCACTATTCAGATTTTGAAGAGGAACAACCGCCTCTGATGGCATATGAGGATTCAGATGCAGAGGAATCCATCCCTTCTGCTCCCCCTCCAGAAGACCTTTCGTTTGGCGAAACCCTTCACACCCTCAGGGAACATTTCCATTGGGAATCTCAGGATTCCCCCCAGTCTAAGAAAAGACTTGTAGAGTTTCTGGAACTACCCCAGCACAGACCCCTGGCCATCCCCCTAGTTTAGAAGTGGTGGATGATGATTTCCATGAATCCTGCCTAGTCCCTGACGCCCTTCCACCTGCTCCCAGTAAACCTGACAGATATTACAGGGTACCGGATTCTCACAAATACCTGTACAAAAATCCTCCTGCAGACGCAAAGGTCATCACACAGGGACCCAAAGGAGCTAAGACTAGTTCTAATCCTATTCCTTCTGACAAGGATTCCAGAGCTCTGGACAAATGGGGTAAAAAAAAGTATACACCTCTGCAACCTTAGCTATCAGAGCACTCAACTGTCAGTTCCATCTGTTAAAATATCAACACACCTTGGAACTATAAAACAAAAGATTTCAACCTTTCCTGACTGTGCCAATTTGAAAGACTTAGCAGATTTACTGCACTCTACTTGTCAAATGTCCAAACACTCATTGCACTGTGGATATGATGCCGTAGAAGCCTTTAGCAGAGCAGCATTGAGGATCTGTCATTAGGAGACTTGCATGGCTGAAGGTACAACCTCTTCCTGATCATGTCAAGTCTAAACTAATTGATGCACCCCTGGATAAGGACCGCTTGTTTGTAGTAAAAGCAGAAGAGGTGCTTAAAAAGATGGAAGACGAAGCAAAATCTATGCAAATAGTAAAAGATTTCTTTCAGGTTCAACCTCCCAGGTTCAGCAGCAACTTTCCTTCTAAGCACTGGTCCTTCACTGCACCTAGCAGACAGGTCCAAGGTAAGCCCCGCAGGGACAGACCATCCAGGCCCTTATTGCAGGGCCAGCAGAGAAGCAAACAGTGGACCACTTTCGCCCCATGGGCAGGGAGTTCTAAGCCACCCTTGTATGGCAAAAACTCCCAATGACCCCCCCCCCGCCCTCCCTTCACTCACAAAAAGCTATGAGGAAGGCTCTCCCTCTGCAAAGAAAATTGGCTTTCTGTAACAAAGGACCAATGGGTCTTAAAGATCATTTTTTTCAGGGATACAAATTCTCTCAGCGATTCATTTCCAAGAGGGTACCCACACTTGCCTCCAGAAAAGATCAAAACTCTGGGGGCAGTAGAACCTGCCCCCTCAGATCAAACCAGCAAAGGCTTTTATTCCAGACTATTCCTTGTTGCCAGAAGAGGGCAGTTGGCGCCCCATCCTGTATCTATCCATGCTGAACACCTCCCTGGTGGTCCCCAGTTTCAAAATGCTAACCTTGCAGCAGTTTTTGCCTATGCTGATCAAAAATGCCTGGCTAGTGACCCTAGACCAAAAAGATGCCTACCTCCACATCGCCATAAGGGAATACTATAGGAAATTCTTACGCTTCAGAGCAGACTCACAACAGTTCTCTGCACTACCCTTATCTACTGCACCCAGAGTATTCACCAAATGCTTAGCCCCGGCCATAGCATTTTGCAGACAGAGAAATATGTAGATATACCCTTATCTGGACAACTGCCTCATTCATGCAGAGTGCAAAGATAAGCTGCTCCAGGACCTTCCCTGTGGTTCACCATCGAGAGGAAATCAAAACAAACACCCTACAGGAAGATCATTTTCTTGGGAACACTGCTGGACACAGCACCCCAAATGGCTTTTCTATCCCCAGAAAAGCAGGGCTTCCTGCCTCTCTACTTTACCCAGCTGGCTTCCAGAAGTCAGTTCAATGTGAGAAAGTTCCTGCAAGCCCTGGGGTACATGGCATTGTGCATTCTTCTAATTTCTCTGGCCAGCGTCACATGAGGAAACTTCAGTGGTATCTGAAGAATTTTTGGTGTCAGCACTCTCTGCCTCTAGAGACCTCTCTCCCCCTGATCCCATGTATAGGGGGTGAGTTTCTCTGGTGGGCAGGCGCCTGTGCTAAGAACAAGGGTCTTCCCTTCATCCTCACCCTACCGGCCAGACCATCACCAGTGACGCCTCAGACATTGCTTGGGGCTTTCAACTTGCAAGCAGGTGCACCCAAGGTCTTTGGAATGCCCAGCACCTTCTCTTACACATCAATCAGAAAGAAATTATGGCAGTGCAAAAGGCTCTGACATCCTTCAAACCCCATCTCAGGCCAGGAGTTATCCTTATAAAAAGAGACACCACCAGAGTAATGTGGTAAAGCAGCAAACGGGGGGACCCAATCTTACAATCTGTGCAGGCTAGCCATGAACCTCTGGCTAACAGCCGCCTCCATGGGTCTACACCTAATTGCCCAATACCTGCAAGGGGTCAACAACACCCTGGCAGACCACCTAAGCAGAAACTTACTAGACCCCCACAAATGGCAGCTCCACAGAAAAATCTTTATGCAAATCACTCAGGAGCGGGGACTCCGGAGGTGAATCTCTTTGCTTCACACCTCAAACACCAGCTGAAAAAAGTCTTTACCAGGGAGTATCACCACCTAGTGGTAAAATATGGATGCCCTGACCTTCCCCTGGAACTCACTCTTTGTGTACGCTTTCCCTCCTCTGCCTCTTATTCCCAAGGTACTGATCAAAATAAGGAAGGAGAGACCAAAGGCCATCCTTATTGCTCCAGATTGGCCCAGACAGCATTGGGTACCCCTTACTGTACAGCCTAACTTTACAGCCCCCAGGCAGCTTCCCCTGATCTCAGACCTCTTGACCCAGGTGGGGGATACTGCACCCAGACTTGCAGACTCTGTCTTTCAGCATGGCTAATATTTTAAAAGCAAACAAGGGGTCCCTGTTAAGGAAACGGGTCCTGGACATTATTACGAAGGCCCAGCACCAGAAAATCTTACACAGGGAAATGGAAAGGATTCTGCTCCTGGAGCCAGTCCAGGGGGGCCAGTACCTCACAACCTTCCATCCCTCTTACAGTGGACTACCTAGCAGAGTTACTCAATAGTGGCCTCTCCTCTTCTATTAAAATCCGTGCCTCAGCCGTTTTAGCTCATTTTGATTCAGACCTACCCGTTTTCTCACATCCTAAAGAATTCCTCAGACGGGCTTCTAATAGCAGACCTCCCAGAAGGCCTCCCTCGCCAGCCTGGGGCCTGAATTATGTTTTAGAAAAGCTAACCTTACCTCCATTCAAACCTACTGCTTCGGCAGAATTGAAATACCTCTCCTGGAAGACTGCTTTCCTACTACCTATCACCTCAGCCAGAAGGGTTTCAGAACTTCAAGCACTCATAGCTGTTGAGCCCTTCATCATTTTCCATGCAGACAGGGTCTCTCTGAGGACTAACCCCTCCTTTATGCCCAAGGTGTGGTATCTGTTGTGACCCTCAACCAGTCCATACATCTACCCACCTTCTTTCCCAACCCTCAAAGCAAGGGGGAAAGAATTCTGCACTTTATAGACATGCACAGACAACTGGGATAATACCTGGATCATACTAAGCCCTTCAGGAAAACAGACCAGCTTCTTGTCAGCTTTGCCCCAGGGGCAGAGGGGAAGCCCATTTCCAAGCAAACCATTTCCAAATGGATATCACACTGTATCCATTTCTGCTATAGACTGCATTGGAAATCCCCCCCCCCCAAGTCTATTCGTACCCATTCCACTAGGGCAGCTTCCACTTCCACTGCCTTGCTCAGACGAGTCTCCACCAGGGACATCTTTGAAGCTGCCACCTGGACCTCTGTCCATACCTTTACAAAGCATTGCCACCTACCTCTTTATTGTAAGTCTAGGCCAGGGTTTGCCTCTGCAGTTCTGCAGGGCTTGCTGATCCATGCCTAGGACTCTAACCTATTCTTCCAGCCCTGTCCTCAGCTTTGGGAATCCTCCCACAGGTGATGACTGCAACAGTGAAACACAAAGAACATAGTAGAGTTGTGTACACTTGCCATAAATGTAGATGTTTCAGTGTATCCACTGTTGCAGTCCTGGTTTCCCTCCCTCCATCCCCCTTATATCCTCCTTCCCTTGGGGACATAAGCTTCCCACGGTGGCTTTTAGCCACCAGGACCCCTTTACCTTATTTCCTTGTGCTTCTGACGGGTTAGGGCAAGAACAACTGATGTAATGACGTCAGCTGCCTTGCTTTGTAGCACTGACTACCAGACTCTGAATACAGGTGACTGCAGCCGACGCAGAAAAACATTGACTCTGGTATTCGGGCTGGCCGAGGGTTACCACAGTAGGGGATAACCCACAGGTGATGACTGCAACAGTGAATACACTCTGACATCTACATTTATGGTAAGTGTACACAACTTTACTTTCTTAATGGCGGCTGTTCTTAAGAATCTCCAGCCAATTTCCCATTCTTTCCTTATTTTTTTAATCCCCCCATTGCTTTATCATCATCCCTTTCCACTTTGAATTATAGCTTTCTGCTTTTGATAAATATGAGCCTTAACTGTGTAGAACTAAAATATCCCTTCAAATCAGGTAATCCTAAATCACCTTGTTCTATTGGAAGGATCAACTTATCCAACTTGACCCATGCACTCTTCCCCTCCAGATAAAATCTTCAACTGTATATTAATTACTGTCCACAACTTTTCCACTGGTTGATAAAAAGTATGCCCGACTGGTATATAAAACTGAAGGGATTAAAAACATTTTCAATGCTTGTGTCTTGCTGACTACTTCCATAAGCAAGAGTTTCAGGTTTCTCAGTTTTTGTATTATCTTTTTAGTCTGTTCCCACATATCTTTAGCTGCCATTACTTAATCCTTTTTAACCCATATTCCTAAATACTTCATTTTATTGTTTCCCCTTAAATATAGGTATTGCTGAACCAATCTATGTGGTTACATGGTTTACAACTTTAGCCTTTGTTTTGTCCTCATTAATTTTATATCCCAAAAAGACTTTTTCACAACACTGAGTTGTCCTTTTCTGGTTTTGTCAGGTACAGAATAATATAGTCTGCAAATAAAGCCAACTTTTCTTAATTACCACACTAATTATATTCTTGAATTTCTGAGCCCCTTATTTTCTTTGAAATTGGCTCTTAATATAATTCAAATAAGAAAGTGGATGGAAGACAACCCCTGCCTGATACCTCTATTCAGACAACTTGGAGAGGAACACTCCAGTCCCTCTTATGTTCTCCTAATTAATCTTATTACAGTGTTAGGGAATACAGGTGCCTCCATTGCTCTAATTACAACTTATTCTGGCGAATGCTTTCTCTGAATCAGTACCTCTCAACAACAGTGATATTTCCTTGCATTCTGCTTCCCACTGGATCATTGTTCTATTAATGTTGTCAAATATTTACCTTCCCTCCACAAAACCACATTGATTCATATCTATCAATTTTTGCAACAACTTTGCCATAAACTAGAAAAACAATAATTATGGTTTAAAATTGAAATGGGCCTATATGAAGCCGGATCTGATGGGTTTTTACTGTCATTATATATTAAAGCTAGCACAGCTTTTTCCCAGGATGTTGGTGTTTCAGCTCCTTTTAAAATACTGTTAAGCAACACCTTCCAGATTTTTGTCAGTTTCTTCCCTCCTAGCTTATAAACTTCACTGGACTACCATCTGTTCTTGGAGACTTTTCTGCAGATTGGTTATACAACCCTATTTTTATCTCATCTCCTAACTGAACTGTTAATTGTTGAGCCTCGACTACTTCTAACCTTGGCAAATGTTTGTGCTTTTTCTTGATTTCCTCACTTCTCTGATACAGATTTGCATAAAATTTCCAAAATCTCTTTAATACCTCTGCAGGATCTGTGGCTATTATTTTTGTTTATAGGCTCCCTAAGTTTGGCAACAACCCTTTCTGCTTTCTGTTGCGTACGTCATTGTGCCAAAAGTTTTTCTTCTCTGGCGTTATCAATAGTTGCTTAACAACAGTATTCCTAAACTCGTGCATGATATGTAGGTGCTTCCTTATTTTCTGTATAATTGTGAGTAGCCTTGTTCTGTCAGATTCCCCTTATTCTGAAATATTCTAACATTTGTCAGCCTCTTTAAATAATTCCTGTTACTTCTTAAACAATTCCTTATATTCTCTCTTTTAAAGGTAGGTTGGGAGTCATCAGTGTCTCATCTTTTTTGCATTACCCTGTATTTTTATCTTGGTAATTACTGGCTTATGACCTGAAACCATTATTGAATGTGTCGGAAGTTCTCAGTTAAATGCACGTTCCTGAGAAATAAAATTTCTGTATAGTTTATCGTAGTTGTATCCTGGGGAATATGTAAATTCTGAGTTCCTACTACTGAATTCACATTTTCCATACCAAATATTTTCATAAATTTCTTCAGAAATCTATCCCCTTTTTATTATATTTTCCCTTTTAGGCCCCCAGATGCAATATACCATATTTTAAGAAGTAATGTACCATGTTTAAGCCTGATTATTTCTCAGAAATGTTTTCAGTGCCATAATAGCAGTTTTAGGTGGAATATAAATACACGTCAATCCTCATCCCTTCCCAGTAGCCCCTTACTGTCACAACTCTGCCATTAGTGTCTTTTTTCCTCTTGTTTCACTAGTGCAGCTTCTCTAGCAATTAATATAAGTACTCTTCTTTTCCTTTGTCACTGATATTCCGCTGAATATGCAACTTGAAATCTTTTTATCAAGTTCGCATGCTAAGATAATTCCAAATTTATCTCCTGTAACATTGCTATTCACACCCTGCATTTCTTAATATAATTAAATATTATTGCTTTCTTTTTTATATCTGTAAGGTTATTTACATTCTATGATAATATGGAAACTATCAGCTTTACAATAAAGTCTTTATTCCCACCTATTTATATATGGTGGCTTTTTAAATGTCTGTTTTCAGCTTTGTGATAGCTGTACCCACTAATGTTTGGCAGCATGATCCCATACAGCCGCAGGCACCGACCTTAACTAACCCAAGATTGAGGTTTTCCATGCTAAAATGGATATTATACACCGACCCCCCATTAATATTCAAAAACGTGCACGCTGATTGGTCAGCGTGCACGTTGTAAGTCAGAGTTATGGTAATGGAAAAAGGTCCGGTCGTCCAGACTTTTTCTACTATAACTCTTTTTTTACAGCAACGGAGAACGCAAGATCTCATTGCTTCACACTGTCTCACTGTGTTAAACGAGTTTAACATAGCGAGTCCGCTTTAAAAAAGCAACGGTGATTCTCCGTTGCTTTTTTTTAAAGTTGTCCCTCTATGTTAAACTCCTTTAACGTAGCTTGACAGTTTGTAAAAAGTAATGGAGATCTTGCTTTCTCCGTTGCTTTTTTCAAAACTGTCTCACTATGTTAAATGGGTTTAACATAGCGAGACAGCTTTAAAAAAAGCAATGGAGATTCTCCGTTGCCTTTTTTAAAGCTGTCTCGCTATGTTAAACCCATTTAACATAGCGAAACAGTTTGTAAAAAGCACCGGAGATCTTGCTTTCCCCGTTGCTTTTGCCCACAGCTCTGATGTACTGCGTAGGCATATGCATGCGCAGTACATCAGAACTGCCGCAGAATACCAGACAGCTGCAGAAGGGCAGCAAGGAAGTATTATACAATGCCATTATTTAAGAAAAGTAATTACTTTTTTTTCTTAAATAATGTCATTGTATAATAGCAATAACCCACTTCTGGGTGTGGGTAATGCTGGAATCTGAAGTAGTTAACTTCATTTGTCAGCAAACTTTGGGAATCGGATCCCACAATCTTTCATAGCTTAGATCCGAGCTCCTAGCTCCTCCCCTTCACCCATAATCCCCTGCCATCCCTGACTGACCTCAGATCTAGTTTGCCGCACCTCTTGTCAGCAGCTAGGTTCTTGAGCTCCTGGTATTGCAGGGTATTGTAAGAGAAATTTCTCATTTTTTCTTATCCCCCTTAAGTGTGTGTGAGCGTTGAGTGTTCAGGTTCCTTTTTTGTGTAAAACTTCCTAGTTTAAACCCTTCTAGTTAAACTTTCCCTCCCTCCCCTTCGCTGGTCATTAGTTTCTGTGTGTTGTTTGTTTGGGGCCTAACGAGTGGGGTTTCTTTAGGATGTCTGAGGCCCCTAAACCCATCTTTTCTAAGTGCACCGAGTGTGGCCATAAGCTCTCCCCAGCGGATGGCCACACTGTGTGTGCGGTGCCTTGGGGTTGAACACCTTTCCTCTGGGTGTTCTATCTGCGCGGTGTTCAACCCCAGGGCACTGAAGGACCGGAGGTCAAAGTTAATCCTAGCGGGACTTTTGCCCCCGGATTCGGCTTCGGCCTCCGGTGCTTCTGTGGTCTCCTCCCCGGCTTCGGCGGCGGCCACTCCTGCCTCTCTCCCTCTGGTCGGGACTCAAACTCCTGTTGCAGCGCCGGAGGAGAGGGAGGCCAGGAAAGAAAAAAGGAGGGAGAAGCACCACAAGCAGCGGACCGAGGCCTCCGCTTTGGCCCCCCCCGGCTAAGCGCTCTTCTCCCTCCAGGGCTTCTAGGTCGTCTCCTTCTCTGCTCCGGTCTCCGTGCTTCTCACCAGAATCCGAGGAGGAGACCCTTTCTCCGTTGAGGTCATCGAGGCAGCACTCCTGGCCAGCCTCTGTGGCCTCTTCGAGATCAACTCGCAGCCTTTCCGACGCAGATTTGGACCGGATGATGCGAAGGTTTCTCCAGGCCCAACTACAGATGGGAGTGCTCCTGCCCCCCCCCTACCGGGGGGGAGCTCGACACCCTTCTTTGCTCAGATAGCTCCTTCTCCGACCCGCTTCCCGGGTTCGGAGTCGAGCAGCCTTGGAGCCGGGGGTGGGTCGGCGCCGACAGTATCGGGTACTAAGCCGACTCTTCCCTCGAGCCTGTCTGGTCTGTTTTTGTCGGATCTTGGCTCTCTGAGCCGTGGGCTGAGCGTCGGATCCGAGGGAATCAGTAGGTCTTTGGCTCCGTCTAGGTCGGAGCACACTGGTCCGTCGGGTCCGATGGCTTCGGCGATGACCCCGATTGGTCCATCAGATCCGAGCGAGGGTTTGCTCTCTGATCCCAAAGAGAGCGGCACTCCCTCGGCTTTCGATGTGGTGGAGATGGCACTGTCGAGTGCTTCCAGGCCTCTGGTCCTTGCTTCGTCTCCTCCCCGCACTCCCTCTCTGTCGGGTCTGGCTTCCATTACCCGGCCCCAGGGACAGCCTGCTTCGATGTCCTAGGTCATTCCTTTGGAACAGGACGTGGCTGGTGAGACGTCCTCGGACAGCCCCCGCGAGGACGTCCCTCACAGGCGAAAGTGCAGGAGGAGGCACGTGGACTCCTCTGAGTCCTTGACTGATGACACGGATTTAGATGAAGGGGAAGGTTCCCCTAGGTCACCCCCCGAGGATGTCTCCTTCGGAGACATCATGGAAATGCTCAGGATAAGAGGGGGGTGGTCTGCCTCCATGGCTTCCTCGGACGAATCCGTGTTCCTGGAGGCATTCGAAGCAGGCCCATCTACCTCTTGGGTGTCCCCTCTGCCCGACCCCTTAGTGGACCTTATTACCACTATGGCGTGGAAGGAGCTGGACACTGTGGAGCCAGTCCCCAAACGCCCGGGCAAGGTCCGAGAGGTCCCATTGGAGCAAGGGTCCCCCCATAGATGCCATGTTGGTGGCGGCCACCAAGAGGGAATTAGCTCAGGAGAGTCCCTCAGTCCATCCACCGAGCATGGAGTCCCGTTTGATGGACCGTTTAGGGAAGCGGGCTTTTAGTTCAGCGACCTTCTCGGTGAGGTCTCTGAACTACATGGCACATGTTATTCGACTGCAGCGGGACCTTATCAAAGAGTACGCTGCGTTGCCCCCGGAGTCAATGTCGGTGGAGGACAAATGGTTGTACTCCACTCGGATGGCCACTCTCAGGTCCATATCTAACACTTCTATGCGGCTGTTGTCCCATGCCACAGAGGGAGCCGCTAGAGCCAGCAGAACAGGCCTCGTCATCCGGCGTCAGGCCTGGCTCCGGCATTGCAATTTCACGGAACCCTTCAAGGCATCATTTGCGAATGCCCCTTTCGATGGTTCTGCCCTGTTTGGCAAGACCGTTCATGAGACTTTGGTCCAGAGCGAAAAGGACGGGAAGACGTTGTCTGCCGACGGAGTCTGCTTCTCTGCTCCCCAGAGATGCTTCTCCAAGAACCAAAAGGGAAAGAAGAAGATGTGGTTCTGGAAGTCGCAACAATCCCAGTCCGCTCCGGATCCCCAGTCCTTCCATGGCAGAGGAGGACAGGGTGGACGCTGCCCTAGAGGCAGAGGGGGCCCGAGGAATGGTGGGTCCAGAGAAGCTTTCTCTGACCGGCCCACCCAGCGACCCTGAGAGGTTGCCTGACTGCTCCTCTCTGGAGGCAGTCGGGGGACGTTTTTCGAGGCGCTTGGGTGTCCATCACAACAGACCGCTGGGTGCTTTGCATCATATCCAGAAGATACCAAATTCCCTTTTCTCACATCCCTCACTAACCCAAATGCCTCCCCGACATCCCACCCGATCAGAGGGAGGCGGCAGCTGCGGAAATTCAGTAGCTGTTAGGAAAAAGAGCCATCCAACACGTCCCCCCAGACCAGTTCGGATCGGGTTACTACTCCAGGTTCTTTTTGGTGCTAAAAAAGACTGGGGACCTAACCTGTCAGTAACCAAAGAAAAGTTCCGGATGGTCATCCTTCAAATCCATTCTCCCCCTGTTGCGGGAGAGCGACTGGATGTGCTCGATAGACGTCAATGATGCGTATTACCACATATTGATGGACAAACAATCCAGGAGGTTTCTCCGCTTCCGGCTAGGAGCCAGTCATTATCAGTTCAGGGTCCTTCCCTTCGGTCTCACCTCAGCCCCCAGGGTGTTCACCAAGGTATTAGCAGTGATAGCGGCCCACCTGAGGCTTCAGGGAATGCAGGTGTTTCCATACCTAGACTATTGGCTCCTGACCGCCCCAACAAGGCATCTACTCTGCTCAGCCAGGAATTACTTTCTCCACCTTGCTCCCCGGCTGGGGATCACAGTCAACACGGACAAATCCTTTCTCAACCCGACTCAGGTGATAGACTTTATCGGGGCCAGATTAGACACCAACAAATTACTAGCCTTCTTAACCACCGAACGACTTCACACCCTGAGGCTACATGTGTGGGCCATTTTACTATCGTCTGCTCCCCCGGCGGGATTGGTCCTGAGGGCGCTGGGCTCCATGGCGGCCGAAATTACCCTGCTCCCCATGGCCCGCCTGAACATGAGGGTTTTGCAGTGGACTCTCCAAGTCCAATGGTCCTTCCGTCAATACCCTCTGTCACCCCATTCCCCTCAGCAAGGCTTGCAAAAGGGCTCTCGCATGGTGGTTACAATCACCGGACCTCCAAGCGGGACGCCCTTTCTCCATGGCGACCACGGACTCCTCTCGCCTCGGGTGGGGGGGGCAATATGCGGGCAGGACAGTCCAAGGCACGTGGAATGATACAGAGACCTCATTGCATATAAATGTTCTAGAGATGAGGGCAGTGCTGTTGTCGTTGCAAGCACTTCAGAGCCTTTTTCCTACAGGAACAGTTGCAGTTCAGTCAGACAACATGTTGGTGGTCTGGTACATCAACAAACGGGGGAACCAGGTCCTACCCCCTCTGTCGAGAAGCTATGAGAGTGTGGGAATGGGCGATCTCCACCAACCGCTTTCTTATTGCAACGCACATTCCAGGATGGTCCAACATCCTGGCAGACAAACTCAGTCGCACCATACTGCGTCCTTACGAGTGGTCTCTCAATCCCCAGATAGCAAAGCGGATATTTGCCGTATGGGGACAACCCTGTTGCGATCTCTTCGCCTCTCCTTCAAACACGAAATGCAACAGCTACTTCGCTCTAATTCCTCCCGCCGGGGAATTCCCGAGAGACACTCTGGTGCATGCTTGGCCTCCCGGTCTACTCTATGCTTTCCCTCCTCTACCTCTGATGCTGAAGCTTCTACAGAAAGCCAGTCGGTTGGGGAGCAAAATGATCCTCATTGCCCCATTCTGGCCTCGTCAAGCTAGGTTCCCTTACCTCTGGTCTCATCTGGTGAATCCACTTTGGATTCTGGATACCCTCCCGGATCTGTTTTCCCACTCCCTAGGCCTCCCAGTCCCGAACCTGGACAATCTCAAGCTTACGGCTTGGTTGCTCCAGTTCCACTCGTATCAAGGACTCCCGGTATCTCATCCCCAGTTACTGCTATCCTAGTAGCAGCACACAAGCCCTCTACTAGGAAAGTCTATAGGAGTAAATGGAAATGTTTCGCTGTTTGGGCGGAGCATCAGAACCTAGACCCTTTCACAGCTCCGTTGCCCGCCGTCTTGGATTTCCTTTCAGGGCTTTTTCATCAGGGGGCTAGCTGTTCCACAGTCAAAGTTCAACTAGCAGCTATCTCTCATTACCACGTGGGACATGAACTGGGTCCATTGATCACCACAAAGTTATGCAAGACCTTTCTGAAGGGCACCTTCCTACTCAGACCTCCAATAAAGGAAGTAGTGCCTCCCTGGGATTTGACTTTAGTACGTCAGGCCTTGACAGCTCCCCTCTTTGAACGTGCAGCTTCAGCTGATCTCAAACATTTGTCATGGAAAACATCCTTTCTCGTCACTATTACTTCAGCTAGGAGGGTTTCTGAACTTCAAGCCTTATGTGTAAAACCTCCTTACTTAACCTTCCACAAGGATAGGATTTACCTCAAGACCAATCCCTCGTTCCTTCCTAAGATTGCTTCCGAGGCGAATATTAACCAATCCATTAATCTGCCAGTTTTCTTTCCTGAATACCAGAACAAAGGAGAATACAAACTACATTCTTTAGATGTGCATGGACAGCTGCATTTTTACATTCATAGAACGGCTGGTCATAGACAATCCGACCAGTTGTTCGTCTCCTTTGCCAAATTTAATTTAGGTAAATCTGTGTCGAAGGTCACCTTGTCGAGGTGGATTTCACAATGCATCCTTTTGGCTTATGAAAGTTCTGGCAGGCCCGCACCTCAGGGAGTCCGTGCCCACTCTACTCGGTCCATGTGTACTTCTGCTGCCTTTTGGTCTAGAGTACCCCTGGATGATATTTGCTCAGCAGCCACTTGGGCTTCACCTCATTCCTTCATCAACCATTATAAATTGGATATCTCTAGAGAGAGAGCATCCTTTGGCTCTGCAGTGCTCCGGAACATCCTTCCATGAAGGCCGCCCAAGGTACAGGTAGCTGGGGACTCTGTCCCAAAGGTTGCTGACAAACGAAATTAACTACTTCAGATTAAGAAGTTATGTACTCACCATAACGTTCCATCTGAGTAGGTAGACTTCATTTTTCTGCATCTGTCCCACCCTCCTTCCCCCTGACCTTCGAATGTTATTTGGCCAGAAGTTTTTACTCTGCCCTTTAAAGAAGGTAGTTAGTTTCCTTTTTCAGCCTTATTGGTTATGGGCAAACTTGATCTGAGGTCAGTCGGGGATGGCAGGGGATTATGGGTGAAGGGGAGGAGCTAGGAGCTCAGATCTAAGCTATGAAAGATTGCCGGCTCTGATCCGATTCCCAAAGGTTGCAGACAAATGAAGTCTACCTACTCAGATGGAACGTTATGGTGAGTACATAACTTCTTATTTACCCACGGTTGGCTTTGTTTGGCCACTCTGGCTTCGCCCTTGTGACCAAACCACACCAACTATGGGTGAATCCAACATTACCCACACCTAGGCGTGGGTTATTGCTATATTATCATCTGTGCTTCAGCTTACATTAATTGGTGTCTGTTCTTTTTTTTATCTTTATTCCTCTCCCATATGTGAAAAAAACAAGCTGCATGCTTTCAGAAAACATTAGCTTTCAGCCTTGAAGAAACAATGCTCTGGCTTTGTTTGCCCGCATTATCAACCTGTCTCCATGGAAACATAAAAGAAAACAAATGTCCTCAGTTGCAGTCTTCTAAAGACAAGCTGAAACATTTATTACTAATGGAAAATTTTCATTAAATTCACTGTTGTCTTATTTACTTGTTTCCACTTAAAATGTATTACATTAAACCAAGGCTCTTAATTCGGACTTTCACATACAGTCCAAAAGTAGGGGAAAACATAACAGCTCTGCATATATTATGGGCTATGTACTTTTCATGTCATCCCCCACCTCAGTAACCCAAGATTACTGCCTTAAACATTAACTTAACATAAACATGCTTTTGTGTTTTCTCTTTTTTGCAGTGTAATGCGTACATTTCTTAATACCAAAAAAACTAGTACGAAAGGGCATCTGTTTACTTTAGTGTTTCTATCCCGTACAAGAACTAAAATTGCTTTAATGTAAAACTTGCAGTTTATATCATGAAGTTTCATAGACATACCGTTAAGAACAGAAATTATTTTACTTTTATCTTTTTTCTTCCTGTTCCCCTCCCCTCAGTGTCCTTTAAAATACAAATGCCTTTCAGTTCCCTGCAAGCTTAACAAAATAACAGTCCATGTTTTCTTATACAGTTGTATTTCATAAGTGCAAGTGATGCTTTCCACTCTCATATTTATTCACTAATTTCCAGGGCCTTCATAAGCTTGTCGTCTTCCTGTTCCATCTCAATTTACCAAATCCAGACCTCAGTTCAATTCCAAGGTACTCCCAATTCTTCTAATCAACTTCTGTACTTTTCCCGGTCTCCCAAATATTTCCTATGGAAATGGTTTCACTGGCAGTCTCTCCACAAACTTTATTTTCAGGGGAAAGAGAAGCAGAATCCCCATCTGCTTTGTAGCTCACTTTTTGTTGGACAACTTTTTTTATTTCCTCCTTGGTCTGTTCTGCATCAAAAAATGACCGATCCTCCAGGAAATATTGCATCTTTAATCTCGTACCTTCGTGTAGGCATTCCCTGATTGCTGGAATACATGTTTCTATTCTGCCTGGTGTACCGTGAGTAATCATTTTGCAAAAACACTCAAAAATTGGAGACAGTAAATACTTTTGCCCTTTTGCAACAGTTTTGTTAGGATCATTTATTTCTGTTGGTAGGTTTGCATCTTTAATAATAAAGGTCTTGGCAGTTTCTCATGGCCAGGCTTGGAGCATACTTACATATGCCCTTACAATTAACAGTTCCTTCTGTGCAATACCAGTCCAATTGCTTATTTGTGCCCTCAAAAATTAATAGTCTGTTCCTTCTGGTTTCTTTGCAGCAGAAAAGCTAGATTTCCCTATGTGCTCTGTCCTCTTAATTCTACTAGTTTTTGAAACCTCTTTTCTTGAGCACACACTCATATTCAGCCAGTCTTTTCAGTTGGACCTCTGTTTTTTGCAAGTCTGTAAGCTTATGTAAGTATCTGTTTTTAAAGCTTCTTCCGTTTTCCAGCCTTTGTATTTTGAGTTGATGTACTCATTGAGTGTTTCATTTGTTTTATATTTTCCTCTAGACTGCTGGAAGCCATGTGTTGCACTAAAGCTGGATCTTGAATTGCTTTTTGCTGAACAGCCTCTTTACCAGCAAAAAAAAAAAAAAAAAAAAAAAAAAACTACAAGTAAAAGTAGGCATATCCATAAATACCTCTGCTCTCATCACTCAAAAGCATACTACAATGTTCAGTCTTTTCTATGTTCTTTTCCTGTATTAATCAGTAACCCTTGCTCAGAACTCCCCTCCAGTGCATACATGCAAATGACATGGTTATGTACAGATCAGATACCTCTCCTGCCATAATTTAAAAAAAAAAAAAAAAGGTAGAAGATTTCACCAACCTTTACTCTTGGTTTTCCAAGCATCACCTAATCCTGAAATTCAAAAAAAAAATTGACTGCTATTTTGGACTTACCAGAAGCTCTGAAACTCCTTCAAAGTGGTAAAACTATAGTAATACTCCCCCCCTCCCAACACACACACACACACACACACACACACACACACACACACACACACACACACACACACACACACACACTGAAACCGTTAACTCATTCTGCTACCTTGCTCTTTGGCTGTCCCCAAGGGTTAATTTCCAAAATAATTTTATAATGATAGATTGATAGCTTTTAAACTTTTTGGCTGCTGCGCTCTTCTGGCTTCAGCGTCTGAACACTGTTAGTCCCTGTTCTTCCCTTTGTGGATACACCTGTGTGGACGCCCAGACCTACATTTCAAGCTTTCCCAGCTTATCCAATCCAACAAGCAATCCTACAAACTGTGCTGCTCATCCCTCTATTGGACTAGAACCAAGCCTCCCCTCGAAGGAACCAAGGAACTGTTAGTCCCTGTTCTTCCCTTTGTGGATACACCTGTGTGGACGCCCAGACCTACATTTCAAGCTTTCCCAGCTTATCCAATCCAACAAGCAATCCTACAAACTGTGCTGCTCATCCCTCTATTGGACTAGAACCAAGCCTCCTCTTGAAGGAACCAAGGGACTGTTAGTCCCTGTTCTTCCCTTTGTGGTGACACCTGTGTGGGCCCAGACCTACATTTCAAGCTTTCCCAGCTTATCCAATCCAACAAGCAATCCTACAAACTGTGCTGCTCATCCTCTATTGGACTAGAACCAAGCCTCCCCTCGAAGGAACCAAGGAACTGTTAGTTCCTGTTCTTCCCTTTGTGCATACACCTGTGTGGTCGCCCAGACCTACATTTCAAGCTTTCCCAGCTTATCCAATCCAACAAGCAATCCTACAAACTGTGCTGCTCATCCCTCTATTGGACTAGAACCAAGCCTACCCTCGAAGGAACCAAGGAACTGTTAGTCCCTGTTCTTCCCTTTGTGGATACACCTGTGTGGACGCCCAGACCTACATTTCAAGCTTTCCCAGCTTATCCAATCCAACAAGCAATCCTACAAACTGTGCTGCTCATCCCTCTATTGGACTAGAACCAAGCCTCCCCTCGAAGGAACCAAGGAACTGTTAGTCCCTGTTCTTCCCTTTGTGGATACACCTGTGTGGACGCCCAGACCTACATTTCAAGCTTTCCCAGCTTATCCAATCCAACAAGCAATCCTACAAACTGTGCTGCTCATCCCTCTATTGGACTAGAACCAAGCCTCCCCTCGAAGGAACCAAGGAACTGTTAGTCCCTGTTCTTCCCTTTGTGGATACACCTGTGTGGGCCCAGACCTACATTTCAAGCTTTCCCAGCTTATCCAATCCAACAAGCAATCCTACAAACTGTGCTGCTCATCCCTCTATTGGACTAGAACCAAGCCTCCCCTCGAAGAAACCAAGGAACTGTTAGTCCCTGTTCTTCCCTTTGTGGATACACCTGTGTGGACGCCCAGACCTACATTTCAAGCTTTCCCAGCTTATCCAATCCAACAAGCAATCCTACAAACTGTGCTGCTCATCCCTCTATTGGACTAGAACCAAGCCTTCCCTCGAAGGAACCAAGGAAGTATGTACTCCATTTGCTAAACCTACTGTACTACGGTTATTTAGCCCTGCTAGTTGTTGTGAACGCTTCCCTGCCAAGAAGCCAGCAGTCAACCCTTCCTCTACTTTCTGTACAGCCACCCTTCCTCCTCTCCTAGCTCCCTTTATCTACACTGCCCTCTTCCTCCTCTTTTTACTTATTATACCCCCTAGATTGCCTCAGTGGACCACAGTTACATCTCAGCATCTGGCCACTAGATTGTGCCCTCTCCCCACTAATCTACTTCCGCCCAATAACTGCCTTGTATTCTGTTTAATCTTTATCTTCTTCCCCTGAAATCTCCAAAGCCCTATTCTTACTTTCCCCTCTTAATCCACTATAGTCCACTCTATCCAACTACACCCCTGTCCGCTGTACTTACCTGTTGCATTTCCTCACTCCACTGATAGGCTCTTGATACATATATCATACATTTCACCATCCTCTACCACTACCCATCCCCAAACTTACCTTATCTGCTCTCCACTGATTGTTTTTCCTTGGCCTCTCTTCTTCAGTGGTTCTACCTGCTCCGTTCGCCCTGCGGGCTCACTCCACTCCCCTACCCTACCCCCAAATCCCACCCACCCCCAGTACATCTACATTTATAGTCTCTTCCTGACCCCTCCCCCATTTTCCTCAACCTATCCCATCTCATTGCTCCACCCCCTCCTAGATAGCTCTCTTTACACTCCCCCTCCCCCTCTCCTTCCCCTTACCTAACTGCTCTCTCCTTATATCTCTAAATTCCCCAGTCAGTCCCTACCCTCTCTTCTAATGTCTATCCTACCCTACTCATCCATGTCTCATATACACTATCTCACCTCATTTACATGTCTTTTCCTTCTTACCACTCTGTATAATGCTTCTTCCTACTCCTCTACCACACTACCCTCCTATTTCCCACTCCCCTCACCCTCCACTATCTCCTATACCCAACTTTCAACTCCCCATTTTTATTTAATATCTCCCTCCCTCCTTCAACCAAATCCATTTCATTACTTTAAACTAAAACTCCACACAGTCTACTTAAAATCTTCCTCTTTCAAAGTTAAACTACATCTCCCTCTTACTTTATCTCTCTATTCTAAGTTTCATCTACTCTATCCTTTCTCTTGGCTTGCTCTTGCAGGAGATATCCACCCCAACCCTGGGCCAACACCTACTAATAATCCCTCTCCCACTACCTCCACAAATAGACACAGCCATAAATACCTTAAATTCATTACCATCAATACCCAGAGTATTAATAACAAAATAACAAACTTCCATGCCTGGCTAAATCTTACTTCACCTGACATAGTAGCAGTAACAGAAACCTGGCTAAAACCACAAACTACTAACTCTGAGATTTTACCACCTGGTTTCCAAGCTCTTAGGTCTGATCGCCAAAACAAAAAAGGAGGTGGTGTAGCCTTGGTCTACAATTGCCTGCTAAATCTCAGCCCATACCAAACTCCCATCCCTAAATTTAATAATGCTGAACTAATCATAGGAATCCTCAAAATAAACAACTTCAAAAGTATCTGTGTAATAACCATCTATATCCCTCCTGGAGACAACACCTCCACCCTTGAGAATATTCTCTGTTGGGCAACAAACAATATCAAACAGGAGACATACATTCTAGGTGATGTCAATATTGATTGGAATACAATTAATAATAATACTCCCTCTCAGTCTATCAATCTTTATAATTTTACTCAATTAATAAACAACATTACCAGACCTAACAAAACTAACCCTCCAGGGTCCACCCTTGACTGGATTCTAGTCAGCCACCCTAACAATATCTCCAACTCTGGTACCTTACCAGACTCAATAAGTGACCATCTCCCAGCCTTTACTAACCGAAATACCCAACAGCTCCCACACCAACATCAATATGCCCACTCCCGTAACCTAACTAATTTTAACCCTTCAGTATTCTCTGAAACCCTTAAACTAACAAACTGGGAATCACTAAACACTCTTCCCCTAGATGAAGCCCTAGAAGTCTTCAATACTACCTTCCTTAAAATCCTAAACTCCCAAGCCCCTCCTCGAACAAACGAATAAAGTTCAACTCTGCCCCTTGGCTAACTAAGGACACTAAAAGCGATAATGCTACAAAGGGACAAAATTTGGAAACAATACAATAAAAATAAAACACAGCTTCTTTACTTCAATATAAGCAACTCCGCAATCTTGCAAAAAAACTTATTATAAAAGATAAAAAATCATACTACAACAAACTTCAGTCTACTCTCACAAATAATCCCAAAAAGTTCTGGAATTCCATCAATTCCCTCTTGCACCCAGGTACTAAATCCAATCCCTGTCCAGACAACAGTAAGACTGACACAGAAATTGCAACACTCTTCAACTCCTTTTTTACCAGCTCCATAGCAGAACTGACTAAATCCTTCTCCAATTCCTCCCCCATCCCAAGCCCAAAGCCTTCTTCACCTTCCATCCCTCACTCCAGCTCTCGTAACCACCCTCCCACCTTTATTCTACAACCCGTATCTACCACCAGTATCAAACAACTTCTTTCCAAACTCAAACCATGCTCCAATGCCCCCGATAACATCCCATCACTCTTTCTCAAGCTTGCAGCAGACGGGATCGCCATACCTAGCAGCATTCTCATCAATAGATCCATCCAAGAATCTTATGTTCCCAAACTTTGGCGAGCTGCCCACATTCTGCCCCTCCATAAAGGAGGCAAAAATAATAACATTTCTAACTTTCGCCCAATAGCCATTCTTTCCCCTATTTCAAAAGTCCTTGAAAAATGTATCCACCAGCAACTCATGCCTCACCTCCTCAATAACCATCTCCTCTCTCCTACTCAACATGGGTTTCGGCCTGGCCACAGTACCATAACTGCTCTCCTTTCCTTCCTAGACATTATCAACCATGCCCGTGATTCTGGAAATATTGTCTCCACTGTTCTACTTGACCTTTCCAAGGCATTCGACACAATATCCCACACACTCCTTCTCAACCACCTTTCTAACCTCAATCTCTCCCACAACTCCCTTTCTTTGTTCAAAAGTTATCTCTCAGATAGATCCCAAGCTGTGAAATGGAAGACTGGTACCTCAGAATTCTTACCTACCCCTACCGGAGTCCCTCAAGGCTCTATTCTCGGACCACTGCTCTTTAATATCTTTATCAATGATCTCCACTCTTCAATTCCTCAGTCTCAAATAGTACAATATGCAGACGACTCCACTGTTATCTGCTCTGCCCCTAGCCTTCCCGAGCTTCAAGCCAAAACCCAATTGGCCTTCACAACGACAGAAAATTGGATGCTTAATAACCATCTTTCCCTCAATGCCAATAAATCCCATATCATTCTCTTCTCCTCCTCAAAAGCTCTGACTCTTGATAAGTCATCCTTCAAAATTTCCAGCCTCTCCCAGTCCCCAGTAGATGTTGTTAGTTGTGCAAAATTACTCGGAGTTACCATTGATGAACACCTGAAATTTAATACTCATATTCAACTAAACATAAAAAACACATCAGAAGCTTGGTATGCTTTATAGAAATGCCAACTTTCTTACTCCATCTACAAGACAAACTCTCGCCACTACCTACCTTCTTCCTTCACTACTGTATGGTGCTCCTCTTCTAACCAATCTCTCCTCTTCTATCTCCTCAAAACTTGAAAGTTGCTACTACAAAATCGCCAAATTCGCTACTAACTCCACTCATTCTACACACCATTGCATCTGCCTCCGTAGTCTCCAATGGCTAGAACTCCCTAATCTCCTCAATTACCTCCAACTTACTACTGCACACAAACTAATTTTTAAACCTACTGCTTGCCCTGCATTATCTAACATCTTGCCCTTATATACCCCTCACAGGCCCCTAAGATCTAGCCACCAGAATCATATTTCAGTATACAAACCCAAACGACCCCCTGGCCAACTTCTACTTTCCTATACTACAGCTAAAAAATGGAACTTGCTTCCTTCCCTTCTAAGAGTCACTACAAGCTATGAACACTTCAAAGCTCTTCTCCATTCTCACCTCTCCCAAAACTGGAAATGTAATTGTATACTTCCTACCTAGATTGCTCACCTTGGCACCCCTCCCTCTACTTCTTTATCACCACTCTCTTCCTGATTAAACCCTGTATTTATTCCTTTTAAGCGTTCTCCTCCCTCTGCCCACTTGCAGGTCTAGTCTCACAATTGAATCTTTTGCCTTTGTCATAAGGTATACTTTTGACTCAAACACAACATGAATATTGGTCTATCCTTACTTTTTCATCTTCCTCCTGTCACCTCTTCTCCTTTAAATTCATTGCATCTTCTTCACTTCTCATCTGTTTTACTGCTCTTGCATTCAAGATCTATATATAATTTCCTTTTATCTCTCTCTACTTCACTAACAATACAGTTTCATAATTATATTAATTTCTGAAGTATACTGCCAAATGTACTACATTTTTGGAAATTGTTAAAGTGTTAATCTGTTAGAACACAGAGTGTTTTTGTGTGTAATGTATTTTTATGGAGCTTTTCTCCCCGGGCCTCCACTGAAAATGGGCTTTCGGGCCCAGTGGACTTCCCCGGTTATCAAACTGGAAATAAATAAATAAATAAATAGATGCTGGAAAAACCCGCTTCCTTTCACCTGAACACAGGAGTGCAGCAGTAAAATATTTCTAAGAGACCAAATTTTAACCCTAGTTCCTAGATGTAGAACCCATATCCACCTTTTAAAAGCCATACGTCTTTGTTAAACAACCAGCCTTTTTACTAGATTCAGTTCTGTACAAACTTGTAAGAGAAGTCACATTTAACAATTTTGCTCAAGTATATGCTCTCAAACACAAACTACCTCCTTCCACATGCCTCATTGCAGACCATTACAGACTAAGCACAGCTTAGCTTCTCCATCCTAGCCTCCAACCTCTGCGAATCCCTCCACCTGACATTCTAAAATATTAACTTGTACAATATATCTAGGAGTATTTAAAAAAAAAACACATTCGGAAAATTGCAACTTGTGAATCTTTTACCAACAGCTCCCCATACTAACCCTTACCCCTCTACACTTCCTCTTACATGTATAGGAAAATATTTATTTAGAACATCTATGCAACCTCTCATATTTTCTTTCTCTCCTCATCTTACAGCCCCCACTTCATCTCTCCATTATGTCATCTCGCTTTCCCTGGTTCTTACTGGCCCACCCTATCCTTTTATCTGTTGCACTCTTAATCCCACCAAGGGACAAGTCACAAAACAAACAGTTCCTTTACAACTTGTAGTGTCCCACTCATGTGAACTTATGTGTACAAATGTATAGTATCATGACGTGCATCTCTGGCAACCTCACCAACATATTAACCAAACAAATCAGTAAGTACATTGTTAGTTTAGTCATCACAGATACACTAGCAGTAGATAAAATGCATTATGGGGTACAATAATTCTTAAAATGTCTGTGCTATACAACACTCTTAAAGTGGGAATGGCTCTAAAACATATTCACAGCATATACAGACTCTAGCATCTGTACTTTACTTATCCATTTAGCACCCCCCCCCCCCCCGCGCCAAGAAAATCAGAAGTTCTTTTTGGAATTTAGAAGTACAGATGCATACTCATCTGATGCACAGGCACACTCAGTATTTTAGACTGATCTTTTCAATGTATGTAGTTGATATTTATGAATGCTGTAGATCGTGCAGTAATCAACATTTTTTGTTATGATCTAATACATTTATGTACAGGGCAGCACACTTGAGAGAATCATTCCTAGCAAGATATTTTTCAGTAAGAAAATGTTGTAGTCTGTTATCTGACCATATAGGTTCATAGGCATCTGCTAGGCTAACAACTAACAGGGCCTTCATAAGCCTAGTGTGTAATCCATCCCAACTGTGCCCCTATGTATCATAGGCGTTTATTGGGGGGGGGTATGTTAGGAGGTTTCTAGAGGTTGTTAGTTTGGGCATTACTGCTTGCATCTGTCTTATCACAGAGATGGGGGCAAGACCTGGGGTGAATTTCCAATTTCTCATCCATTGGTCAGGGTTCTGAGATTGAGTTTTGTAAATGAGTCTGTATTTGACTTTACGTCCTCTCCTCTCCATGTTACTCTAACTGAAACTGAAATTAGAACTTGTGGAAGAAAAGCTATTAGACCAGCAATTTTAACTGTCAGTATTGTTTTTAGTCACTTTGCAAAGCAGTGTTTACAGTTTCAGGAATAGTCACACTCATTTGGGTAACGCATGGCCTTTCATCACATTTTCTGGATTTTGAACTTTCCAGTCGTATCTCTAGTATTGGTTTGTGGTAAAACTTTAAAAGGAATGAGAAAACTCTTCAGCAGTATTGGCCTGGTTATTTTTAGTTTAAACACATCGGGTTTGTTTGCTTAAACGCACCATTCAGCTTGAGTCTCAACAGGAACTACTTTGATATGTCTCTGATTTCATTTAACTATGGTGCCATCTTCTGTTTATCCCATGTATCTTAATTCACTATATATATTTTTTTTTTGCACTGCAGCAAATGTGTCCCACTTTTCTTCTGTTCTAACTTTAGCCATACTTCTTCTGAATGAGGAATAGGCAGTAGGTGTACAAAACAGTGTTTATTGTAGAACTTTTTGTACAAAGTTTTAGTTCACTGGTCATTCTGTGTAACTTAATTTGTATAGAATAGTTTAAAATCAGAACTTGAGACTAAAGCTGTCATACTGAATAGTTTCAGTCTCAAGTTTTGACTCTTAACACTGGCACAATAGTCTTTCTCGTCTTCATTAGCTACAAAGGCTTACTCCTGTCACAGTATGTAGAGTAACTCAGTATAACATGAGAGCAGTATATGGATCAAGTTATCTTAATATCTTTGAAACAGTTTCCTCTGGGGTGTCAGCTTTATTATTTGATTGAGGGTAATGTGAAATTGACATAATATGAGTAAAACCATAGTCACTGGCAAACTAGTGAAACTTTGACAAACTGTGTGCTATCATCGGGTAACAATTCAATGGGTATTACATTTCTTGTGAACATGGTGTTGACTCATAGTTGGTACATGTATTATTTCTGTGAAAGAAGAGTAACAGTCCGTGACTATAAGGTGGCCTTAGCCTTCAAACTCCCAAGCCAAAAGCTGTATTTTACCAAGGACCTTGTATTGAAGGAAATGGTATTAATGACTCTCTCCTTTGAGATGGTTTATGGACGGCAGTACAGAATGGGCACTTGACACACGCTTTGCCTTGGCTTGATTGATGATTGCCACTATACTGATATTTTGGTGATTTTTCGGCATTTTGTGAGGCCCTGTAACCCTTTGTGTAATTGATATAGCACCTCAGCATGTTGTGTTGAGGGTAATACTATTCTGTCTTAATACAGCAAGAGGCCATTTTCATCTGATAGTTGTAATCTGTGTATTATTTATACATAACTTAGATTGTGTCCAGCAGTTTAGACATCCATCCTGGTTATTTTGGCTAACATTTTGTAACTCATGATGATTTGTTTTAGCATACTTTAGCTTTTCTCGTTCCTTGGTAATCTCTTGAGTGGTTGCCGTTGTGCTCTGCACATAGGCAGCAGCATCATCTTCAGTATCTGACAGGTTTGCTGCAACTTTTGATGTTGATGGTTGCCACAGTTTTCTTGGTGCCATTTGCATATGTGAAAATGTGGTTGCAGTGCTGTCATAGGCTTACAGATGATCTGGTGTGAGACCCAGGAGTGACTAATGGTTCTCACTAAAGTTGAGGTGGTGTTTCCATTCTTGCAACCAAACCCATGTTGGGCCGTGATGCTTCACATTTGTGTGGAAAAATCACTTTAGTTCCACTGCAGATCAGAGGATATGGTATCCCCTGAAGACAGGACTGCACAGCAGTGAACTGAAGCTATAGTCAGTCCTTTTAGCTCTTAAGGCTTTGTAGTAGAAGCTGCATTTGGAAACTCACTTAATCTGGTCCGAGTCTGATAACTGGGCCATTCTTTGGTATCTAACAGGCAAGTAGGAGCACTTTAGTCCCATTTCTGCAAAATAGGCAGTATCCTTCTGGTAGTGACTGAGACAGTGGCGTCTTTCTTTCAGTTATTTCTCTGTTTCTGTCAGTCATTCCCATTCTACTGAAGTGCATTTGCTTATTGATTCCATAAACCACTCTTCCAGACCTTGCCTAGAGATGTGGATTCAGAATGTGTGCCCAGATCACATCATATAGAAGTGTAGAACCTCAGATTTTTTTTTTTGGTGTAGCTGGGCAAGGGGGGAGTTTGTGATTGCCACATTATCCATTTCATAGTAGATGACATTTCTTAGTGCCTTACCTGCGTTCGTACTGATCCTACAACTCATCACAGAGAATAATGAACAAAAGTAACTTTTTTTTGTTTTTTTTATTTCTCTGGGGGCGAAGAATGTTATGGATCTGATGATTTTTCTGTCCTCCAACTTTTGGATATTCAAATCCAACAGAGGGTGACCTTAGAATCTTCATGCTCAGAAGCTCAGCCTCCAGTCCCATAATGCCCTAACTGCATGAAGCTCCTCAGATCTCCTATGCTGTTTCCAGTGACAAATGTGCTCATTATGGCTCACAGAGAGTAAGTGCTTATTTTATCAAAAATTTGAATTATTTTTGCTTCCTCTTCTACCTATTCAAGTAGAGGGCCTGAATTCAGAAGACTTGCTGTTAGCGTAAGTGATCACTTGCTGAGAGCAACTATTTTGGAATCTGGTCTCTGGTGTAAGCCTGTTTATAGGTAGATTACATTGAATTAAGTCATTTTTACTGAGCAACTCTTTTGGAATCTTGTCCAGAGTGTCAGAAGTTCATACCTTTTGGTCTTTTTTCCCTTCTACTTAAACTTTGTGCTTCTCCCTTTTGGTAGTTTTTTTTGCCTTCATTTTTTTCTTTTCAAGTAAAAAAAAAAAAAAAATCTTTATCTTTACCCTTCCTTTCTTATAATATTTTTCAGGTGCTGTTACTTGTTGACCTTTTGTGACTAATTTTTTAATTGTAGTACCATTTATTTCCAACATCCTACCATGGGTACTAAGGCCTTGAGATATCAGAAATGCATGAGCACAAGCTGCCCCCCCCCCCCCAGTGGCTTACTGTTGAATGCCAGGCTTGTTCATCCTTCGGGTCATGGACCTTGGCTGATCAGTGGGGATAAATTGGTTCTCAAAGGTGTGTACTACTTCAATTTTTACCCTTTAAAGCCAAAGGAAAAGAAACAGAAGTTAAACGAAAATACACAGGCAAAGGCATTCCGTTTCACCCTTAGCGGACCAACGAGATCCGAAGACATTAAGGCCTTTATGACTCCTACTTCGTTGAAAGGATTGGAACTGGTGCCTTCTGTTTTCGCGTCTCCTACTTTATCTGTGTCCAATTTGGATCGGACCTCAGTGGTCACCTTTAATATTCTGAGAACCTTTTTATAACAGCTGCTTCAGCTTCAGGTTGGCTCTGCTCCCCCCTTTGTGGCCATAATGTCTGAATTTTTCCAGAGCCAACACCCCATCCAATTTTAAGCATCACACTTTTGAAGCCAGAAAGTTCATCTGCAACTACCAAAACCTAGTAAGCTTCACTTCCTTCAGTTCTGCATGTTCTACTAAGAGCATTAAAGAAATGGATTCAGACCATCTCATGAGAACCTTTTTTTGAAGGCTCAAATCAACTTGAATTATTGGGAATTATTCCCCTCACTCCTCCCAATGTTGTCGAGAGGGATAATATCTTGTTCAGAGAAGGGTGCTATATTGCTCTTTTGTTGAAACCATCCAATATTTCCCATTCAGCTCAGACTTCTCATTAATTGATCTTGCAACAGCTTATGCCATATAGCTTAATTGATCTTGCAACAGCTTATGCCATATAGCTTTGACCAGCACTGGCTCAGCACCCCCCCCCCCAAGGCTCCTAAGAAGTCAGTGCAAAAGAAAGCACTTTAATTCCCCAATGGAATCTCTTGAGGACTTGTACCTCAGTGAAGATTTGTGGTCTCCCATATCCTCTCCCCCTGTGAGGACACCTCCTTTGATTTGGATTTCCAACAACCACGGGAGGGGGTTGGACCGCAATAGCCCTTTTACTGGAGGGGTCTGTCTTTTTTGAACTTTGGTGTGGGCCCATCTACTTCCTGGGTGGTTCCATCTCTGGATGCTGTTGTAGACCTTGTATCCAGGAGAGGTTGGAGGGAATCTGATGTGGTGGAATCAATGCCATGTAAACTGGATTCTTCTGTAGGCCCAATTATCGTTATTAGACATGAAAAAGAAAGTTTGCAAAGCTCCTTGGTCCGTCCTCCAAATGGTGATTCAGGTGTGCTGGAATGCTTTGGCAAGAGCACCCGTGCTTTATCCACTTTTGCTTAGAACTGAATTTATCTGGCACACTTGGAGACTTCAGAGAGATTTGGTTTCTGAAGCATCTTAAGTTGGTGGCTACATCTGACTCTCATAATATATTGCAATCGGTATCCAACAAATCCATGCACCTCATCTCTAGTTCAGCAGGTGGTATGTCCTGCACACTATGCACTGGTAGTTCTACCTGCTATCAGGTTTGGATTTGCTTTTGCTGTTTTGCAGACTACTTCAAGACATCATTCTTAAATGTTCCTGTTGATGGCACCAGACTTTTTGGTCCCGAAGTGAAAGCTAAACTGACGGGGAGTAAACAGGAAAGTAAAACTGTCTGCCATGGGGGTGTACATTTCTCCACCCCTCAAAGGACCTTCTGTAGGAATCTGAGAGGGGAGGAAGACGATCCATAAATTGCAGCAGTTTACTCAAGGTATTCCTAGCAACAGTGCCTCCCAAGATGGGGAGCAATTTAATGGTTGCCACCCAAGGGCAGGGGGGTGGTATGCAGTTTCAGAGCTTTAGAGGCACTTTCTCCAAGAGGCTGTTACTTCTGACTGTTGCAGTCTGGACGCAGTCTGTGTGGCGAGGGGGGGGGGGTGCTGACTCTCCACTGACCATCTTTGTAGGCCATAACATTGGACACCTAAGTGATGAGAGTCAGTTACTCCTTTTTGTTTCACACACTCATCCGAATTTGAAATGCATCCCAGAGGTTCCACCCCATCAGCATAGGAAAGCAGCATTAGAAATCCAAAAGTGCTATCAAACAGAGTAATCCAAAAGGTGCCACCAAAACAACTAAGGACTGGGGTCTGTTCAATGTTCTTTTTGGTGCCAATGAAAAACATGAGACCTCAGGCCCATCTTGGACCTAGCAAGCTAAACTTGTATGTCAGACTGACCAAATTCCAGATAGTCACTGTTCAGTCTGTTTTTACTACTGAGGAAGGATGATTGGATGTGCTCTGACCTCAAGGATGCCAGCTATCACAAAGAAATAGAGAGGCATTCTGGAAGGTTCCTGCTCTTTAGGGCAAGAGCCAGTATTCGTTTCGTGCACTACTGTTTGAGCATACCACATCCCCCTCTGTGTTCACCAAGTGCATGGCAATGGTAGCAGCCTGGCTCAGGTCACAGTGGTTCTGGGTATTCCCATACCTGAACAACTGGTCCCTCATGGCAATTTCAAGAAAGTTTTTGATCCAAGCAAGCGACTGTTTGCTTCAACTATGCCTGCACTTGGAAATCATGGTCAGTCTGGGGAAGTTCAAGTTGGAGCCAGTGCAGTGTTGAGTTTTTTGGATAGTACCTGGACGCTATCAAACAAATGGCAAAACTGCGCCCTTTGAGGATGTCACCTCTACCAAACTCTTGCCAATCAGATCCTCTTGCATCCAAGGCCCTCTGCTCTTCCCTAGTGGACAGTTTAAGCAGGAGCATCTTGATACCTCATGAGTGATCCCTCAATCCAGCAGTACCGGCTGAAATCTTTCACTGATAGGGGCAGCCATAATGCATCCCGTCATGATTTCTTTCATCACCAAATGCAGTACCTTCTTTTCCCTGACCCCTCTGAAGGGACAGTCACAGAGGGATGCTCTTGTGCATACTTGGACCCACAGGTATGTCTTGTATGTCTAGCATCTGGCAATCTTGCTAATCAAATTCCTACAGAAAGCAGCCCACTGCATAGCAACAGTAATCCTCATCACCCCTTCTGGCCCAGGCAAGATTGGCTTCCCTTCCCTTCCAGTGGCCTCATGTTCTTCACCCACTGTGTATCTTGTACATATATCCAAATTTGATCCCTCATCCCTTCAGTCAAATTCACCCAAACCTGGAATCCCTTAAACTGACTGCTTGGTTACTGTAGTTTCAATGAAAGCCAGTGATCCCAAGCTTACTAAACAATTTCTTCATCTTGTTGTTATTCCAGAAGACATCCACTAGAAAGTTATGCTAACAAATGGAAACATTTCTCTGTCAGGTCTTCTTCCAAGTGTGTGAATCTTTTTTTTTCCCTAATTTGGACTTTTTTGGATTTCATGGCTGTGGTCTTTCATACCGGGTTAAGTTAGCCTACTATTAAAGTTCAATTGGCAGGTATTTCTAACTTTCGCATGGTTCACAATCGCATCCCTAAAATTATCGGAGACCTTTATAAACGTAACCTTTTAACTTGTACCTCCAGTAATTGATCTAGCCCCTCCTTGGAATCTTGCTTTCCTTTTTCAGTCCTTGGAAAAAAAACTATTTTGAACCAACTTCTATGGTGGCCCTCAAATTCTTGTCCTGGAAGACTTTCTCTTAGCAATTACTCCAGCCAGAAGAGTTTCTTGAGTTACAGGTCCTATTTTGCTGCCCTCCTTACCTTAAGTTACATAAGACCAAGTTTCAATGAGGACTAATTCTTCTCCCTCAAGTGACTTTAGGTCCTTCCCTGAGCTAGTCTATTGGGTTGCTTTTTTTTTCTTAACTTCAGCAGCATAGGGGAGTGTATACTTCATTGCCTTAATATTTGTTATCCATTTAGGGTTTATTTGGACAGAACAAAACAGTCTAGGAAATCCAATGAACTTTTTTTGTCCTTTTTGAAGGCAAGCTTGATCAACCCTTTTCAGAAATTACCTTGTCCAGATGGCTGTTCGAGTGTATAGCCTCTGTATACACCTGTAATGGTGTCTCCCCACCCTTTAGACCTAAAGGCCATTCTTCCAGTGCAGTAGCTACTTCTGCCTTTTGCGGATACAGTCTTTGAACTACATGTGTGCAGCAGCCACATGAGCTTCCTTCTCACACTTCACACTCTACAAATTGGACATTCACACTTGTTCCAGATCAGCCTTGAGTACCACCATATTATGTAATGTTCTCTCCTAGAACCAGCCAGAGGAATGGCTGGGGGACTCTGTCCCAAAAGTTGAGGTGGATGGAAAAGACAACATCGGATGCAAATGTTGTATACTTATCGTAATGCTGGATCCATGTTGTCTTCTGTCCATCTCAACCACCCTTCTCTCAATCCCCCTTCCAAATTGTCACCTATTTTCAGGAATCGAGGTAGAGTTCGTGAACCAGCCAATTTTTGTTGTAAGAACCTTTCTTGGTTCTTTCCTAGTTAATATTTATTTGCGATTGAGTCCCCCCTTCTATGAGCATGTGTCATTATGTAGGGCAGATTTGATCTGAGGAGGTTCAGGCAGGCAGGGCATTCTGAGAGAAGGGAGGGCGTAGAAGCCTGATTGCAAGGTTGCTGTCAGTCAGATCAAAATACCCAAAGGTTAAGAGAGATCAGAAGAAAACCTTGATCTAGTGTTTATGTTAAGTGTGTAACTTTTTTTTTTTTTTTTTAAGGATGTTGGATTCTGTGATACAGAAATTATTTTCAGAATTAGCCAGGGTGATCTCCAGTGGTAGAGGACTGAGCCAGCAACACACATCAACACTTGACTTATGTGGTGTACTTAGTAGTATTATTTGATTCCATTTAATTTTCCAACAGGAGTATCAGAATTAATGGAGGCTGTCCGGAAGCCTTCCACTGGGGACTTTTACTCTTCCAGACAGAAAAGATTCTTCTCTTGGGCAGAATGGTTAGAATGGTACCCAGTACCACCCAAGTAAGTCAGCATGCAGGTCTTTCTGACGTATCTAAATCACAGCTATGATTTGTTCTTCTGTTGATAGCTGTAATTCATGTCAACCGTATCTGTGCAGTTTAATGTGGATGGCAGGATTGTGACCCAGCACTGGCTGGTCCAGCTGTTTCTGAAAGTCTCATTTTACCTTTGTAGAATGAATCCAGTATATAAGATATGAATGTCTTGAGTGACACTCTTTTCCATCCCTTACTTGAGCTCACTGTTTCAGTCTCCTCTTTAAAATTATCTTTTTAATGGTTACATTGTCATGGCTTCCCATCCTTGTTTGAACACACCGTAGCTCAGTCTTTTGTTGGAAAGTGCTTTTCTTGCTGACTTTTAGCTCTGCTTGCAGAATTTGAGTTACAGGCCCTTGTGTAGTCTGTCGTATCTGCCCTTTCACAAGGATCGTTTGCCCCTTACATTTATTCTATGATAAATCTATGCTTCCCAACTATTCTGTACATCTCCCAGATTTCTCTGCTGGAACAGAAACCAGAGGGGAGAACCCAGCTCACCATTGATGTACTGTCAGCTGATGTTTACCTGAAGCAGATATTTAAGTGTAGAAAGCCCAGTTGTCTGTTTTTTCTCCATTTCAGGGTGGTAAGGGCACACATTCAATAAGCAAACCTTTTCAAAGTGGATTGCTGACTTTATTGTCTTTTGTGGTCGGGGAGTGAACTTCCTGTTGGTCAGTGCTGTGATCAAAGGACAGTCCACTAGCATCGTGGACGCCTTTAGTATCTGTGCCAGGTCTTTCTCCATTACAGATGTCTGTGCTGCAACCACTCCATCTTTGGTGTACACAGTCCCCAGTCGTCATTGTCTCATCTACAACTGTAGTAATCCAGTGTATGTTAGTGCATCTGTACTTAGGACTCATACTTTTGAACCTTGATGCCTTCACTTTCCACTGGCTCCTTCCACCAAAGGCACCCTTATAGATGAGTTGGTAAGGAAGTAGCCGTACCTATTATCTTGCATCATGTACACTCCTTTATGGGTCCCAGACTCCTTCCTGCTATTTGCTAGTTTTCATATGCTCCCCCCCTCTCTAGCTTTTACTGTTGAAGTTCCCCTGTAAGACAAATCAATATGTTCTTGTGTGTTTTTTTGTGTATGTACCAACTCTTCACTTTTTCTTGATTTACAGAAAGTCTTAATTGCTAGTAGACAGAGGCAGACTAATTGATTCAGAGGTGAGGTGACTTATTTAGTCAAAATTTAATGTCTCATTGTGCACCATTGCTGAAGATGTGTTCCCTGCTCACGGGAGCTTCCAAGAAAAAGTGGCAAGCTTTGATTGAACCCAGCCATTGAGTCATAGCTAAATTGATACTGAATATTTTATCTTTTACATATCTTTGGAAGTCTGTCACTTACATTTTGCTGGTTCTTTGAAGAAAGTGTGCTCTTTTCATAGTGTTAAAACACTATGCACTTGCAGCTGAAACAATTGCCAACCCATTTTCTGTCAATTTCAGACAGACATGTCATTCTTCTCCTTATAATGTATAACACAGATTTACAGACTATCCAGTAATGTACATTGAAATTATATATGACTTGTACCACTCAGACCTCTTAAGTAAATTATCAGCTGGAGTGTGTTCTTGGTGGAAAACTTTGCTGTGGTATAGCTCTATTCCAGAGGTCTGTACCACAATAAAGCCATCTTTTTAGTCATTCATAGTCTATACTTGGATGTTCAAACTCACTAACTTAAATGGCCACATGTCACTGTATTTAACCATGCAGCTGATGCATCATTCACACAGTCTGGGAAACGGCCTGAGTTCTTTGTCAAAAGGTGCAGACACTGAGCCTAAGTAAACAAGGAACAGGTTTCAAATTCTGGCAGGCCTTTCCCTGACAATGTAGTTAAGTCTAAACAAGACCTGTTTCCATTTTAGAATTGAGTTGATTAGGTGGCATCAAAGCATTTACTGTTAATGCCAGGTAGGAGCATATGTCTTGCTTTTTGCAGGTCATGAGACAGTGGTCTTCCTTTCCTGGTGACAAAGGTACAACAAATTTGGTCTGGACTCCTTAGTTGTATGCAGCAGCTTGCAAGTCCAGTGGGCATTTTGCCTAAGTTTAGATCATTTTATACATCTTTGCATCTAATATGTGTATATGTGGGGGCATTTGAGCCTTATAAAGGCTGTCATCTTAATGGTCAATCTCAAGAGACTCAAGTCTTAAGCACGGTAGTGTTTATCCTAGAACTGAACCTTATCCAAAATCAAATGCTCCTAGTTTTGAGTGTATTCATTATCAGTTTGCTTGGGGAGAGGAAAATAAAAACTGTTCTTTTCATTTTAAAAAACTACTCGTTGGCTACCATTTCTTAACAAGGCCAGGTCATCATTATATCACAATAGTAGGTCCAATTTGCCTAGAGCAGAAGTCAAGAAAACTGAGAATCATTGTTGAAAGTGTTGACATCAGATATGATATGTCAAATGTCAGAGCGTAGTGCCTAAATATTTAATTATCCATGATCTGCAAGTCACATAGCTCTGAATCTATTCCCTGAGTTTCTCCCTGAACTCTGCATCTTTTCTATCTTCTCTTCAAGAGTGCATGATCAGTAGGGCAGGGCCTTTCCTTCTAGGTCTTTAAACACTGACCCTTTGACTTGTCCATCACCTGCTATATGTATAATGTGAATGTTGAGATTTGCAGCTTCTGAGAGAGTGTTGTATACTTGTGAAACAGCGTAAGTAGTTACTTTTCTTCTCACATATCCCATGATGCACTGCAACATTTCAAACTACACTCTGTTCTCCCGTGCCATCTTTTTACATTCGGTTTTGCTAGGACTTCTTCCCTATGTCCACTCTGATGTGCATATGATAACTGAGGTACCATTTTATCGTATTTTGCTGTTTTCTCTAAATGAACTTTTAAAAAATGTTGAATACTCAGTATTAATAAAACAAAAAAAAAAAACACTCTGAAGCCAATAATCCTACGACCTCACAGAAAATAAACGTGTTTAATAAAGTCACAAATACAAAACTCAAAGCCACAAAATACTCCAAGTAAGGTCAAACGCTTTCGTCATAAGACTTCTTCAGAACAACTAAGGCTTATACAACTACTCCTTTTATACTAACAAAGATCCCTTAATTGAACCAAACAGCCCTTAAAGTAAAAGTGGCAGTAAAATATTTAAACGAGTTTAAAAGACATAAAACATACTATCCTATTTTTTAAATGGGAAACTAACTCCCTATAAACAAAACTCTATAATAAAATGACATTTAAAACTACGTGGAAGGAGTTCAATGTATAAGAGAAGAAAATGTGTGGGAACAAAACCAGAAGGGTTTAAAGCTTAGATGCCCGGTACCTTAATTCAGGCTTAATACTAATATGGTCGTTAATCCCTGGGGCAACAGTAGCATTCAACCTAAATTGTCATCTCGCTTCAGCTCTCAGTAATTTGTTAGCCCAGTCACCTCCCCTAATATCCTTACTAACTACCTCCAGGATACCGAATAGAAATGATTCTATGGGCTGTTACCCACACGCCTGCTTCATAAGCTTTAATCTAATTGCATTTCATTGTATTTTAGCTGTTTTCTTTAACTTAACTTTTTAATTAAAGCTGGATGCTAAATATTTTAAAGGCTTCTACTCTGACGTCCGCTTTATAAGCTTTAAGCAGCTTGTTAGAATTTGACTGCTTATATTGCCTTTTGAACCTAGTGTTGGAAGATCAGGTTTTAATTTTCAGTCAAGTCTATTAATCCTGGGGTTGGCCTCACATTCTGTAGAATTTTTTTGTTTAGAATATGAAATGAGCTTGTTACATCTCTAAATTCCACTTGTAAGTAGCACCTACTGTATTTGACATGTGCATGCAACTGTGCTATCCAATGCGGAGTATTGTTTTGCTCTTATATTGCTCTTTTTACACTTTCATTTGAAATGTATCTGCTGCTGCACTGGTTTCTCATACTAATTGCTGTCATCCATTTCTGCTGCTACTTGCTTTTATTGTTTCTTCCTTAACTTTCCCATAACTTTCATAATTCACCTCCTAGTTACCTTCTCTGTTACTGCCCATCACCTAGCCCGTTTTCTATTTTACCTTATCTTACCTTCACAACTTATCATTCCTCTGTTATCTTTCCTTTTTCCTAGTTTAAGGACTTATTTCCATCACCTGACAACTGCCTCACCAGTCCTTGACCAAAAGCACACAGGCTTCACCCAAGTCTTGACCCCTGAGTGCAATTGGTCTATGCCTCAACTTGGCTTTCCTGCACATCAGCATTCCCCTTTTGCTCTCTATTGCTCCCTTCTTTCTACATACAGTTAATAGGCACATTTTCATCTTGCCTTGCCATTATATTCTATAGTTTAGTTTAGTGATTTACTCTCTATTTCACTTATAAACCCTCTCTCAGTACAGCTAGATTTCCTATCTGCATATCCAATGCAGACAAAATAAATTAACAAACACATTTTACTCTACAAATAAATAGTTAAAACATTCAAAGGTAAGAGTGTTCCCTTACTGATGTTTTTGCAAGCAGGCATTCATTTGCGACTGGCTCTACTCTCTCTATTTACCCTAGCTTTGCACGAGCTTACTCTGTTCCCCTAGCCTACCCCCAATTTCCACCCACCCCCACTTACTCTACATTTATGCTCTTAAACTCCACCCCCTTCCCCAACATTCCCTTCCTGTCAACCTCATTCAGTCACTCAGTAATCAACTTGTCTTTCCCTCTACCTACTCGCACCCTTTTCTTACTACACCCTACCCACCCCCACTGTGTACTACACACTATCCTTACCACCCCTGTGCCTCTTTTACCTTCCAGTTTCTATCATTTTTCTCCCCACCTTTTATCCAACCCTCCACTAAACTCACCCATATTCACGTTCCACTACCTTTCTATTCCCTATATTTCTTTCCCTGCTCCTCCATAGCCCAACTACTTGTCCCATCTACCCCTAAATATGCCTGAAATCTACATCTCCATTCCCTTTCTTCTTCTATTCTCCCTGCTAACCTGCTATTATGTAACCACCTCACCTGTCAAGTTACCACCCACTGTTTAACAATGATAAACACCACCCATTCACACCTCCACCTAATCTTTTTAATCTCCCAAACGTTAGCATATACAAATACAAACTCCTCAACACCCACCCCCTTCCTCACCTAACAGCAGCACTTTATTCAGTAAATACTGCCTTCTCTATCCAATTGCTTTAAAAATGTATCCTTATGTGGAGAACATTCATCCTAACTCTGGCCCTAATCTCTACACCAAACATGATTCTAACCCCATTCCCTCTGCATCCCACTCCTACTGTACCACCTACTAAGTACCTAACTATTATCTCTGTTAACTTATGCAGTCTACTTAAAATCTGGGAATTTCACTCTTAGGTTGCTCTCTACTCTCCTGACATAGTAAGTTTTGCAGAAACCTGGCTTAAGCCCATATTATTGATTCTGAAATACTTCCACATGGCTATAGAAATATCCACTTCGACAGATTACACAAAAAAGATGGTAGTGTAGCAATACTATATTCAAACCATCTTACCTTCTCTTTACTGTCTATAAGCCTTCATAACTTTCATTCTGCTGAAGTTTATAATTGACAGCTGCAAATTTAACAGTCAAGCAGTTAACCAAGGTGGACCACCAAAGCTGAAATATAAAGTAAAATTTTAATTAAAAACATAAAAATAAGCGCTTTCAGACTATTGTCTTTCCTCAGATCTATCATTAGACAAGTCTTAAGGAATTAAAAAAAACATCCAAACGTAGAAGACAGCTGTATCCAACCAAAATCTAGAACAGGGTCTATGCCCCCTCAGAACTGGTTTCAAAGAAATGAGGAAGAGATTGATTTCTTGGATATTAAATTATACGAGGGAGCTGATTCTAAGGTGGCCACAAGTGTGTATAAAAAATAATCTTGGAAGAATGCTTTACTAATGAAGGACAGCATGCACCCACAACATATATTTTCCAGAGTTGCCAAAGGACACCTATTAAGAACTTCAGAATATGTACTGATGAAAGTGTATTTCAAGAAGAAACTGAACGGCGGTTATTTAATCCACAGGAATCAGGCTATGGAGAAGAAATTAATGCAATTAAAATGGACTCTGCAAGTGTAAGGAGAGAACGAGGATGACCATGGTTTGGAAAGTAGAGAGGTGAAAATGCTCTGAAAACAGCTAATGACACACAAATCTCCAAGGTTTATCATGAAATATAGCAATTGAGCAGGATGTATCTGTGATATAATAAGGCATAATTGGAAGATTCACTACCTGTGATGACCTGAAGGGGGTAGTGGATCAACAACCAAGTTTAACATTCAGAAATAATGCAAATATAAAAAGATTATTCTGTAGAGATGTTCAACCTACAATGTTTCCCTCATTAAGTAAAGCAAAGATTGGGACATTTAGCTGTAGTTAACTGTAAAGTATGCCAATTTATTAGTACAACCAAGGATTTCATATATCCAGTATCAGAGAAGACTTTTACTCCCTCCCCATATGCTAACTGTCGTACGAAGAATTTGATTTACCTTGTAACATTATAAAGTGTTAATGTTTTTGTGGGGAAAACGAATCGTATACTGAAAGAAAGAATTCTTCAGCATAAGAATAATATAAGATGCAAGGACGTGCAGAATGCATTGTATAAGCATATCATGGACTTCCCTACAAAAAGTTTTATTTTTAAGGCACTACAGGTGATGTACAAAGATTTAAGGGGCAGGGACTTCACATCCCACATGGAATTGGAAGAGTTAAAGTTGATAATGGAACTGAGAGTGGATGTCCACCCAGGACTAAATGATGTCATTTCTTTGAAACCAGTTCTGAGGGGGCGTAGACCCTGTTCTAGATGTTGATTGGGTACAGCTGCCTACTGTTTGATTGGATGGTTTTTGGTTTTTAATTCCTTGAGACTTGTGTAATGACAGATCTGAGGAACGCACTTATTTTTGTTTTTAATTAGTTTTATATTTCAGCTTTGGTGGTCCACCTTGGTTACTTGATTGTCTTGGAATTTTTCTTTTACAAAATTGGACCTTTGGTGGGAATTTTTTTTCAGCAAAAATGGAGATGAATTTATTGTTAAAGACAAACAGGTACCATCAGTGAGCGCTTTCACATCAAAAAGATGCTTCATCAGACTTCATTCACAATGCACATCACTCCTTATGTAAATACATTATCTAATCAACAAATCAATTTAACAATTAGTCAATTTACTAATTTTTTAAAAAACACACATACTATACTAAATCTACTAAATGAAAAATAAAAAATAATAAAACAATCTTTTAAATCTTTTGACAGCAAATAATGGTTTTATAATCACCCTTTCATTGAGTCCGGGAGATTTATCAACTTGCTATTTAACTATCCAGTATAGTTCATTCTGTTCAGTGACATTTTTCTTATCTCCCAACCTTAACCCACAATCTATACAATATATAACCAAAAAATGAAATGTATGTTTTATTCAGCATTACATGCTTGGCTAATGCACTTCTTTCAACATCTTCATTGTGAATAGCCGAAAGATGTTCCCCAACTCTTATCATGAAGGGATCTGTTTGTCATACCTACATAAAATGAATGACATTAATTACCTACTGCCAAATATATCAAATCATTAGTAGTACATGTGGCATTCACCTTGAACTCCTATCTAACACTAGTTATAGGATGTATAAAAATATTATCTAAACTTAATACTTTACATATATTGCACTTTCCACACAGTTTTAGATAAGGTTTTAACAATTCCTTACTTATGAAAAACTGTTTATTTGTATTGCACAATAATCTCTTCAAATTCTTTTTATTCTTATATCTAAAATAGGGTTTATCACCCACTATCTCTTTAATTTGTGCATCGGATTCTAAAATAAACCAATTCCGTTTCACAACGTCTCTAACCATATCTATATTACTAGAAAACTGTAAGCTTAATGAAGCCCTGTTCAAGTTATAATTATATTTATTGCTATTATTTCGTATTACCTTAGTCCCTGACATTGTATTGTCCATGTATGGTTTGGCTACTGTACTCCTTAAATTTCCAACCTGTCTGAGATTTTGATTGATTTCTTTCAATGCATATTTACGCTCAACCAGTTAATTTCTAAAAGTATCCAAATTCATCTGAAATGTCATATCATTAGTATTTAACCTAGATGTACACATGCCTTGACACTTAATAATATTTTTATATATATATATATATATATATATATATATATATATATATATATATACACACATATACATATAAGACGGATGCATGCTATCTCTGGATAAAATGTTATTTCTACGACAAGACTTCCTGTGCATGGTAGTAGGAAAAACACCATCTTGGTTCTTCATAATAACGACATCAAGGAAATCTATCGTTACCCTGGAGACTTTAAATGAAAATTTTAAGAAATCGGTATTGACATTCAGATCAACAAATTTCATCAGATATTCATAAGTCCCAGTCCAGATCAGAAAAAGATCATCAACAAAACGTTTATATAAATAGATATATGTATTATAACTACTATTCATTGAAATTGCGTTCTCTTCCCGTTGTGCTAATACAATATTTGCAAAACTGTTCACATAGGGTGTGCCCATTGCAACACCCACTTGTTGTAAATAGTATTTTCTGTCGAACAGCATTACATTATTTTCCAGGATAATCTCAAGTAGCATGCATATTGAATCTATTTGTACCATATCATAAGTACTCTTATTCCCTAGATATACTTTCACCGCCTCTATACCACACGTTTGAGGTATAACTGTAAATAGAGAACTTATATCCAAGGTCACTAGCCAGCTCTCTTTCAATATATGTTGATTATTCAAAGTAATAGAAGATAAATCACACAGTAACTGTTTACTATCTTTCAATACATGCTTAGATTTTTCAACAGTAGGTCTAAGAAATTTCTCAACATAAATAGACATTGGATGAGTAACCCATCCGCAACCAGATACAATTGGTCTAAGGGGTGGGTTATTCAAATCTTTATGCAACTTCAGTTGGCCTTGAATTAAAGGTATAACCGGCTGGAGAACCAAAATGTAATCCAGCAATGATTTAGATATAATATGACTTAAAAAGCAATCATTCAGCATGCTAAAAACATGGCTACAAATCAAGTCAGTGTCTGATAATGTTAGACTCCTATACACCTCTGCATCATGCAACATTTTTGTCATTTCATTCACATAATACGTTGCATGTAAAATCATTAAATCCCCTCCCTTGTGAGCTGGCCGAATACAAGTAGAGTCATCTTCCTGCAATGTGTGGAGAGCCTTATACTCATTTCCTGTTTCGTTATAAAATCTACCTTTCGTACTTTTTTCACCATTCATGAAAATAGAACTTGTCATTTTCACATATGTTACAAAATGTTTCTAAAGTTGCATTTAACTCCGGTACAAATGTACTAGGTTTTTTAAAAACATTTACAGAGCTTTCAGATTTATACATAGTTTTTAACATCACATTGCGGGCAAAACTCTTTATATCCAAAATAGTATCTACATACTGTACATCAGTAGATGGTATTAATGTTAGTCCGCGTTGAAGCAAAGTTTTTTCATGTGGTGTTAGCGGACGTTTAGATAAATTAAAAACCAACATATTTAAGTTTGTTTCTGCTCCCACATCCTCTTTATTGTATGATTCGGAGCTCTTTCCTGTGAGGGCAGCCTTCGCTTCCTTCCTCGACTCACTGATCGGCCACTCCTGGGCCATTCCAACTGACGAATGGGTAACGGGGGAGAGAGTGAACCAGCTGTGTGTTGCACAATAGTAGATGCTGGTTCCTTCCTTCTTACAACTGGTTCCAATATTTGTGACTCTTAGTGCTGCTGGGGTCACCATAAAGTTATCAGGACTATTCATATGTAGTCCATCAGTTAAATGATTAGCCATAGCAACCACATTCACTGAAGTGTTTATCGGTTCTTCCACCAGCTGAGAATTAGATGAATTTTTATCAATGACCGATGGTTGTTTGCTATCTAATGCACATGTTTTAGATTCAATTTTATCCTCATAACATCTAGGCCAAGTGAACACATTCCCGGCCAGGAAATCTTTTAAATCTCCATTTTTTTTCTTTTTCTGGCCTATTAACTGTTGTTCAAAAAAGTTAACACTATCACATAATCTACTAATAGCACTCTCAAATATTACCGCAGGAACAAAGTCCCGTAATTGCTGCTGCTTCAGTTGTATATCTTGCAGCAGAGTATCTTCAGTGGGTTTATGGAATTCAATCAATAATTCCATATACTTAAAACTAGTCTCTAAATTAATTCTTTGCCATCTCTTTAACAATTCAGGATAACTGTCCCCAGAAGTAGGCATTGTTAGAACTCTCAGTCCCCTCGGAACCATGCGATGCGATAGACCTGCTTCAAAATGTAAGCGCTGCCAATGCAAACGCTTACATCTGTTTATATCATTCTCCAGCTCATGCAACTTATTAATAAATAGTTTTTTATCATAGTTGGAATGTCCATCAACCACTAAATCTTCAGATGGTTCATATAGTAATAAGTTAATGTCACGTTACAACAGTTTATCCAGATTAGTGGTAGTAGTTACCTCCGCTTGAAACGTATTAACAGACTCATTCATTCTGCTTTCAGCCATGTCCCACAGGGCTAGCACAAAATACACAATCAAATAAACAAAGAAAATAGCAAATGCAGCCACTATGGTTGAACTTCACCTTCTCCAAAACCAGATAAACAGCAAAAATATTCAGCAAAAATGGAGATAAGACCACAACATAAAACCAACAAATTTATTGTTAAAAAAGACGAACAGGTACCATCAGTGAGCGCTTTCACATCAAACAGATGCTTCATCAGACTTCATTCACAATGCACATCACTCCTTATTTAAATATATTATCTAATCAGCAAATCAATTTAACAATTATTCAATTTACTAATTTTTTAAAAACGCATACTATACTAAATCTACTAAATGAAAAATAATAAATAATAAAACAAAATCATTTAAATCTTTTGGCAGCAAGTAATGGTTTTATAGACGCCCTTTAATTGAGTCCGGGAGATTTATCAGCTTGCAGTTTAACTATCCAGTATAGTTAATTCTGTTCAGTGACATTTTTCTTATTTCCCAACCTTAACCCACAATCTACACAACATATAACAAAAAAAAAATGAAATGTATGTGTTTTATTCAGCATTACATGCTTGGCTAATGCACTTCTTTCAACATCTTCATTGTGAATAGCCGAAAGATGTTCCCTAACTCTATCACAAAGGGATCTGTTTGTCATACCTACACAAATATTGGAACCAGGTGTAAGAAGGAAGGAACCGGCATCTACTATTGTGCAACACACAGCTGGTTCATTGTCTCCCCCCCTTTACCCATTCGTCAGTTGGAATGGCCCAGTAGAGGCCGATCAGCGAGTCGAGTAAGGAAGCGAAGGCTGCCCTCAATTTGTAAATTGACTAATTGTTAAATTGATATCTTGATTAGGTAATATATTTAAATAAGGAGTGATGTGCATTGTGAATGAAGTCTGATGAAGCATCTGTTTGATGTGAAAGCACTCACTGATGGTACCTGTTCGTCTTTTTTAACAACAATAAATATGTTGGTTTTATGCTGTGGTCTTCTCATCTCCATTTTTGCTGAATATTTTTGCTGTTTATCTGGATGTTCATCATGTTACACTGCTGCAGTCATCACACTTGGGTTATCCTGCCATCAGGCAGTCCCGCAGTCGGCCAGAGTTCCAAAGTCTTCTCCCACTGTCTTCTCCCGCGTCTGTTGCTGTCGCTTCTTCCCTGACGTCAGTGCACCAGGGGCATACAAGAGGCATCCGACGCCATTTTCTTCAGTCTTTCTTGCCGTGCGGTGCCCAAAGCAGAAGCAGTTTGCAAGTGCCAAGCGGCCGACTCCTGAGATTTTCAAATAGAATTTCAGACCGAAGTCTTCAATAAATCTAAGTACCCCGTTGGGGAACCTTTTCTTGCCTCAGTCCAATGTCAGAAAAAATTAACAATTGCATTTCTTGTGGGAAGCAAATACCTCATAAGGACTTTCATTCTTATTGTATTCCTTGCCTAGGCCCAGACCACGACGTCACAGGTTGCCTGTTTTGTGCTAGGTTTAACAAACAAACTATAAAACATTGGTTTGATTTCGCCCGGAATGCATAAAAAACGCAAAGATAAGGACAGGCAGCTGAGACCCAAACCAGACTCTGAGGCCTCTGCTAGGCCAGTCGCCGGTTCTCCGCTTTTCAGTGAGGTGCCTGATTTAGAACCCCAGGCGGCATCTGATTCCCAAGTGGAGATTGCTAGGCCTCCACAACCTTTATCTTTAGGCCCTTCCAACTCCATGGCTGAAGGAGATTCCGGTGCAGTTGAAACTCCTTCAGTTGCAGAAGGTGTCTTCAGACCGACTACACTCACTATTAAATCCTATGCAAAGCTGAAAAACTCGTTTAAAAGCAAAGAAGACTGTACAGTCTCCAGTACAAGGCCCCATGCCTAAGAAACAGATGCTTAAGATGGCTGAAGATTTAATTACCCTAATCAGGGGTTTCCATCCCCCTCCTGATAAAAGGCCTAGACAGGAGGAGGACTACGTTTCCTCTGACCAGGTTTCAATTTCCTAATTCTTCTGAGGAGCAGGAATATTCTTTTCCCCCTTATGAAGACTTTGATGCTGAAGAGTCTATTTCTTCAGCATCTCCCCCAGAAGACTATTCTTTTGGGGAAACTTTACATACTATGAGGGAACATTTCCACTGGGGAGGCTAGGATTACTCTGATTCTAAGAAAAGGCTCAGAGTTCCTTTTACTACCCCAGCACAGACCACTTGCTATTCCACCCGTGTAGACATTGTGGATGATGTTTATTCAGAATCTAGCCTTAACCCAGATTCACTACCTCCTCCACCAGCCAAACCAGACAGATACTACAGAGTCCCTGACTCACATAAATTTCCTATATAAAAGCCCTGTTGCTGACCCAGAAACCATTTCCCAGGGTCCCAAAGGGGTTAAGGCCTCTATTGCTAAAAATCCTGTACCCTCTGAAAGGGATTCTAGAGCACTAGACAGATGGGGAAAGAAAATATATACCTCAGCTACTCTAGCTATGAGGGCCTTAAACTGCTAGTTTCACATGCTGAAATATCAATATTTGATGTCTCAATTAAAACAAAAAATGATCACACATACAGAGAACCTGATTACAAGGAAATGCAAGATTTGTTGCATGCAGCTGAACAAGTGGGAAAACATACTTTGCAATGTGGATTTGATTCATTGGAGGCTTCTTGTAGAGCAGCAGTGACAGGGTCTGTCATACGTAGGCATGCTTGGTTAAAAGAACAAACTTTACCTGATCATGTTAAAGGAAAGTTATTGGATGCACCTTTACAGCAGGATGTTTTATTTGGTGTAAAAGCAGAAGAGGTTTTAAAGAAAATGGAGGATAAGGCAAAATCTATGCAGACGGTCAAGGATTTTTTACAGGTTCAACCCCCTTGTTTCAGCAGAAATTGGCCAACCAAAAACTGGTCCTTTCCAGCTTCTGACAGACCACAGAGGGGCAAATACAGACGCCCAAGGGGCAGAGGTCAGTCACAAGGCTCTTACAAGCCTCGACAATGGGGTGCCACCACCCAGAAAGGAGGAGAACACAGGTCTCAAACTATCAGAAGACAAACACAATGACTTACCCCTCAGACTGCCAAGCAAATCCCTCTTGGCAGCTCCCTTGGGAGGAAGACTAGCACTTTTTGCAGACAACTGGCACATCATCACAAAAGACAAATGGGTCCTAAATATTGTATCTCAAGGATACAGATTCCACTTTCACACTTTACCAAGGATAAAAGGAATGCCAAACCTGCCACCAAATCAATGGGCAGAGGCTCAAAAACAAATTACAGCTCTCATGGACATGAGTGCCAATCAACAGGTTCCTACACAGGAGCAAGGACAATGATTTTACTCAAGACTCTTTCTAGTTCCCTGAAAAGACAAAGCCTGGAGACCCATTCTGGACCTCTTAATTCCAAACACATTTCTGGAAGTACCCAAATTCAAGATGTTAACACTACAGCAACTTCTTCCCATGCTGGGCAAGAAGGCTTGGCTAGTAACGTTGGACCTCAAGGAGGCATACCTGCATGTCTCTATCAGACAAAATTGCAGAAGATACCTCCGATTTATAGCAGGTTCAACCCATTACCAGTTCTCTGCACTGCCCTTTGGCTTATCTACTGCGCCCAGGGTCTTCACAAAATGCCTGGCACCAGTAATTGCATACTGCAGACAGAGGAATTCAAATATATCCATACCTGGACGACTGCCTTTTTCAAGCAGAAAGCAAGGACATTCTTTTAAAGCATCTGGCGTTTGTCAAAAACCTATTAAGTTGCCTAGGGTTCACAGTAAACGAAAATAAGTCAAAACTAGTGCCCTCACAAGACATAATATTCCTGGGTGCCAGCTTAAATACAATGGCCCAGATGGCTTATCTCATGCCAGACAAGCAAAGACAACTGACTCAATACTTCAAAATGATGGCAACAAAGACCCAACACCCTGCAAGAAAAATTCTGAAGGCCTTTGGATTCATGGCATCTTGCATACTACTAATACCATATGCAAAACTGCATATGAGGAAATTACAATGGTACCCGAAAAGTGTATGTTCTCAACACAGCCACAGCTTGGAAACAATAATACCACTCATTCCCTGCCTTCAACAGGAGTTTCTATGGTGGGCTCAGGCATGTCACCTCAACAAGGGTCAGCCTTTTACCTTACCCACAGCCAGGCAAACTAACAACAGATGCATCTGATTATGCCTGGGGAGCACACATGGCAGGACAGTGTATTCAGGGCAAATGGTCTGCAGATCAAAGGCATATACATATCAATCAAAAAGAGATGCGAGCTGTACAAAATGCCCTAATAGCTTTCAAGGACCTCATACATCCAGGACAACTCCTAATAAAGACGGACAACACCACAGTGATGTGGTACATAAACAAGCAAGGGGGGCACACATCCCTACCCCCTATGCAGGCAAGCAATGACCTTGTGGAACACAGCACTGACCTACCAAGTTCAACTACAAGCACAATTCCTGCCAGGAAAGAAAACATAGATCCTCACAAGTGGAAACTAGATCCACAGGTATTCGCAATGATAACTCAAAAATGGGGGAGCCCAGACATAGATCTGTCTGTTTGCCTCCCCCCAAAACTACCAACTATGGAAATTTTGCACAAGGACATACCACACACTAGCTTGGAAAGTGAACGCCCTCTTATTCAGTTGGAAAACATTAACAGTGTATGCCTTTCCTCCACTGCCTCTTCTGGCAAAGGTGCTGCTGAAAGCCAGATTAGAGGGGACACAAATAATACTCATTGCTCCAGACTGGCCACGCCAACACTGGTATCCAGTACTAAGGAACATAGCTCAAGGCCCACCATGGATTTTACCTCAAATTCCTCACCTGCTCACTCAGCAAAACAATCAGATTCTACACAGCCAGCTCAAGACTTTAAATCTGGCTGCATGGCAAATTACCTAACTAACCAGTCAACACTTCTCTAAAGCTGTTATGGATGTCATTCTGGAGGCCAGGAGGCCCAGCACCAGGAAAGCCTATTCAGACAAATGGAAAAGATTCTGCGCCTGGAACCAGGCTAAAGGCCAAAATCCCCTTGTCCCAAATATTCCTCAGATTCTACAATATTTAACTGAGATGTTGCACAAAGGACTTTCATCTATTAAGATCCACACCTCAGCTATTTCAGCTCAATACAACACGGATCCTCCCATATTTTCACATCCATTACTAAGAGAGTACATCAGAGGGGCTAAGAACATAAGACCGCCTTAGAGAGCACCAACACCAACTTCAGATCTCAACTTTGTTTTGGAAAAACTTACACTACCGCCCTTTGAACCAGCTTTTACAGCTGATTTACAGTTTCTATCATGGAAAACTGCCCTGCTGCTAGCAATAACTTCAGCACGAAGAGTCTCAGAGCTACAGGCCCTAATGGCAGTGGAGCCTTTCATCATTTTTCATCAAAACAGAGTCGCTTTACGAACTAACCCTTCCTTTATGCCAAAGGTGGTATCCAGTGTGGCCCTAAACCAAACCATTCATTTGCCCACCTTTTATCCAAACCCCCAGAATAAAGGGGAAAGGCTCCTACACTCTTTGGACATTCACAGGCAATTATGTTACTACTTGGATAAAACTAAGGCTTTCAGAAAATCTGACCAGCTCTGTGTATCCTATGCTGCAGGATCACAAGGAAAGGCTATCTCAAAACAGACCATTTCAAAATGGATAGGACATTGTATCCGTTTCTGCTACACACACCATGGGAAACCTGTACCTGGTAACATTAGGCCCCATTCCACCAGGGCTACAGCAACATCAATAGCTTGTCTCAGAAGGGTACCAACCAAGAATATTTTGGAGGCTGCAACTTGGGAGTTCAGTGCACACCTTCACCAAGCACCATCACTTACCTCAATACTCTAAAACCAGAGCTGGCTTTGCCACTGCAGTTCTGCAGGGCTTACTAGCTTCTCCAAACCCTGTTTAGTTGCACCGCCCATCCTTAGCTTTCGGATTCAACCCAAGTGTGATGACTGCAGCAGTGTAACACGATGAACATAGTACAGTTTTGTACCTACCATAAATGTAGATGTTCGAGTGTTCACATTGCTGCAGTCCAGGTTACCCTCCTTCCATCCCCTCTGACCTAGCTGAACTTTTCTATACTTTTCTATCCTGTACAACCTTTGTGGTGTATTTGCTTGTAACTGAAGGTATTCCTTTTATATGTTTTATTAGCAATATGTATTGCCTACCTACTTGGGGGAACCTGACATCTGGGGCAAGAAAAACTGAAGAAAATGGTGTTGGATGCCTCGTATACCCCTGGCGCACTGACGTCAGGGAAGAAGCGACAGCAACCAACGCCGGACCAAGACTTTGGAACTCTGGCAGACTGCGGGACCGCCTGACGGCAGGATAAGCCAAGTGTGATGACTGCAGCAGTGTGAACACTCTAACATCTACATTTATGGTAAGTACAAAACTGTACTATTTGGAGAAGGTGAAGTTCACCCATAGTGGCTGCATTGGCTATTTTCTTCGGGAATTTCTTTTTACAAAATTGTACCTTTGGTGCCTTCCGGCTTTCTCTTTCCATGCAGACTAAACAGTCATAAAATGCTGTGTATCATAGGTATTTATATCCCTCCAGGGAATAACATTTCCTTTCTAGAAAAAATTTTCTGCTGGACCACTAACTCTATTTCTAATGAAACTATAATTCTTGGTGATGTCAACATCACCTGGAAGACCTTAAACACAGGCTTCCTTTCCTATGGTTACACTCAGCTAATTACCTCCTACACATTGCAACAAATCCACAAACACAGGTAGCTTCCTAGTATCCAATCCTAGTCTGTACCAAAACCCAAAAATACACTCTGATTTCGTCAGTGACCGTCTCCCAATTTGTTTAAAGATTTTTCCTCCAAGCTAGACAACACAAATAAAGAATGCTGCAGTCTCACCAACTTTAATCTTAAGGTATTTAACAGCCTACTTTCCACTATAAACTGGTCCTTCCTGTTTAGCCCTACCACTACATGATGCTATTCAAAAATTCACTTTCATATTTATAGATATTCTTAATAGCCTAGCTCCCCTCAGAAAAAAGAAGAGTGAAATCTCTCCATGCACCTTGGCTATTCCATTCCACCTGAGTCCTAATGCACAAAAGGTATGCTGCATGGAAAAACTGGTTAAAATTGCAGTCTATCAAAAAGGAGAGAGAGAATCCAATGGATGATGAGCCCAATCAGTTACAGTGAAAAGCAACAAAACAAAATAAATAACAGACTGAAGAACACTAGCCAAAAACTTTATTACTTGCAGAGCTTTCAGGAAATACCCTTCATCAGTGCAAACTACAACAATGTTAAAATCCTCTCAATAAGTAGTGTGGTTAAAGTCACATGACACAACCTCACAAATTCACAACCACATTGATGTCAGGTTCAATGTCGGCTTGTAAATGTGAATTTTAAAGCCTATTTTACAACATAAACAGAAGATGTTGAAACATTGAGTTTTTAAGTATACTTTTGTATACATGTATCACACATTTACATATTTTGTGCTCTTTATATTTATGTGCAATTGTGTTTGTTTTAACTATGTTTTTATGTGAATTAATTCCATTTAGATAATTGACAATATTGCTTTTAATGCAGGAGGTTGCCATGTGACTTTAATCGCACTGTTTGAGTGGATTTTAACATTATTGTAGTTTTCACTGATGAATGGTATTTCCCCAAAAGCTTTGCATGTAATAAAAGTCTTTGTCTAGTGTTCTTTAATCAGTTATTTATTTTAAATCTGTCTCCCAGCCACCTACAAACAACTTCAGAACTTAACAAAAAAAAGTCAACACTGACAAAACTGCTATATCGAGCCACAAAAAATGATCCCAAAAAATCTGGGTGACCTTTAACAAGATTCTTCACCCTGGTTCTCCTAGCATACCAAACTCTTGCCCTAATGATTCTCCCTTTGCAACTGCCACAAAGTTCAACGCCTACTTGTTAGACTCCATAGCCACCCTAACTCAAAACCAACACAACTCAAATCAAACTCCACCTCTCTCACCTCCCCACATTAATTCTTCTTTTTCTCTAAAGCCTGTCCCTACTTCGTTTATCAAATCTTTTCTGTCTAAACTTAAGCCCTGTTCCCCCTTGGCAGACAGTCTACCAACAGAATTTCTAAAACTTGTGACTAACTCCATAGCATACACAAACTCCATACTGATCAACAGGTCAATCCAAGACTCTGTAGTCCCTTCCATCTGGAAAAAAATGTATGTTGTTCCACTTCATAAATGTGTTAACTCTACTGAACTCACAAACTATAGGGCCCATAGCTGTCACCTCACAAAATATGCAAAAAATGCATACACAAACAACTTCTAGATTATGAAAATCTACTGTCCCCGACCACACATTGATTTTGCCCATACTACTGCAGAATCACTACCTTACTCTCATTCACTGATACCATTGTAAAAGCCAGGGAAAATAATAACTTGGTATCCTTCCACTTTCTTGACCTCTCTAAAGCCTTTGACACAGTCTCCCAGCCTCAACTTCTCTCCAGTATGTCTGCTCTGGTTTTCCAGCTACCTTTCCAGTCAACAGCAATCAGTTAAATGGCTTTCTTCTTCCCAGTTCCTCACAGGTTTATAGGTGTGTACTAGGCTAATAGCCCTGGAGCCTTTACAAACCTAGCCCATAGGATTACCCTGACATCATGCCACCCAACCTTAGTTCCCAATGTCTCTGAGTAGAGCCACTGGAGTGATTCCCCGGGTGAATTTTCTATTTCCCATCCACTCATCAAGGTCTCTCTTGAAGAGGACCAGTAAGGTGCTCTGTTTGACATGTATGAGAAATCTATTCCATAGCTAGGGCAGTCTCTGGCTTATGAACCTGTCCCTCCAGCACGTTCTGTTGATTGTGGTAATAAGGTTGAAGTCACTGGAGTGTGTGGTGCTGAGGGACTGGGATTTCTTTAGATGTAGCATTTCTAACAGAGCTGGATCAGACATGCCTTTGTATATCAAGCAGAGATTGCCTCTAAGTAGGCGATATGAGATGGAGAATAGTTGGAGTTTTTTGAGTCTGTCCATATAGGATTAGTATTTAAGGCCTAGGATACTCTTTGTGTGAGGTACTTTTGTGGCCTCTCCAGTTGTTGCAGGTGTCTAGTGAGGTACATGCCAAACGGGGCATTGTACTCGATGATTGCCCTAATGAGGGAAGAGTAGAGGGAGACAATGACGACTTCTTCCTGGATGCAAAACCCTTAGTAATGAGATGTGCCACATAGGACTTTCTGACCACAGTGGCAATGTGGTGGTCAAAAGAGACTGCTGTCGACCTGTGTTCCCATATCTCTTATAACACCTTCTGCGTTCAGTGGACTTCCATCGATGTGGTAATTCATGGGAACCGGGTTTATCCCATAGGGGATGACAACACATTTTTTGGCATTGAGCTTAAGGCCATGGTTCTGACACCAGTCGTTGGTCTCTGTGAGGCCTTTCTGTAGGATGTCAGCATCACTTGGGGAGTTAATAGCTCCCAACTTTTAATCGTCTGCGAACTGTCAGCCAGAGAACCTTTGTGTTGGCCTGGACTTCAGAGACGTAGATACCAAACAGAAGAGGACTCAGGGCCAAGCCCTGTGGGACTCCACTCGTGACTGGTCAGCAGTCTGACTTGGAGTCCGCTACTTTCAGACTGTGGGTTCTATCTGTGAGCCAGTTTGCAACTCACCTAGTGATATAGGGGTTGATGCCTAGCTTAGTGAGTTTTTCTATGGTTCCTGAATGAGGAATGGTATCAAAGGGCTTGGCCAGATCAAGGTAGGCTGTATGAACCATCTTGCCTTCATCCACAGCTCTGGTGACTGACTCGGAGAAGTCAACCAAGTTGAGCAGGCATGATCTACCCTTCACAAAACCAAACTGAGTGGGATCCAGAGTTTGAAGATTCCCTATATCCTTGTTTTATTAGGTCCATGATGATACTTTCCATAGCTTTGCATATCAGACTCATCAGGCTAATGGGGTGGTAGTTCCCAGGGTCTGTAGTTGCTGCTCCTTTGTGGAGAGGGATGACTGTAGCAGTGCGCCATTCGGTAGGGACAAATCCTGAGATGAAGCTGTGATTGAACAGGGGCACACAGGTGAGGTGCCAGTTCACTCTGTATTTCATGTAGAACACAGCCAGGGATATCGTCATATTCCATGGAAGCTGTATTCTTGGCCTTCGACAGTGCTGTTTTAACCTGTGCAGCAGTAATACTGGGTGTCTGGCAATCTACTGGTATTGTGATCGGTCCTTTGGGGGGAGGGGTAAACTGGGGTACCCCAAGGCTCCATCCTTGGACCTGTTCCCTTTAACATTTTTATAAACAGTTTCCATTCATCCTGCCCTCAGTCCACACTTATACAATGTGCCAATGACTGCACTGTCGTCTGCTGTTCTGACAATCTTCCACACCTCCAGTCCATCACCCAACAATCCTTTAACTCTATTGAAAGCTGGCTTAATGACAACCAACTTCAACTCAACTTAAAAAAAAATTACTGCTATTTCTCCTAAAACTAAATCCCATTATAAACCAACATTTACTATCACATCTGTTGAAAATACCAAGCTAGAAGTAGTGCCACACATCAAACTGTTTGGTGTTATCAATGGTCAACTTAAGTATGATCCCCCTATCCAACACTGTATTTAATAAACTCATCAGAAACTTGACTTGCACTGTAGATCCCAAAAATTCCTAACGACTCCAGACTCTCTTGCTAATACTTATCTACTTCTCACTCTTCACTATGCCTCTCCCATTCTAACCAACATACAATTCACCCTAAAAACCAAAATGGAACTATTGTAGAACAAAATTGATGGATTTGCTGCCAATCTGCCTTTCAACTCACACCACTATCTCTAAAAACCTTAAACTGGCTTGAACTACCTCACTGTCAACTTCTCTCTCAACTAGTCCTTACACATTTCATACTAAATAAACCTACTGCCTGCTATTCATCTCCTCTCTCACCTGTTATATCCCTCCCTTCTCCCTCCGGAGCTCTAACCAACTACTCTTGAATATCTGTAAGGTCTATGGGTCACTGCCTCTACAGTTGTACAGTGACCTTAGGCTGGAACAGAATCTCCTTATACATCAGATCCGTACCAAACTGTCACAATTTAAAAAAAAATACTAAAATACTTAAAACCTGGCTCTGTTCCTGTCTTAACCTTGCCTAGCATCTCCATAATCCACTTCACAACCCTGCCTAGTTTGCCATTAACCATTTCTTCCTTTCTCCTTCCCTGTCCTACTTGGATACTAGCCTTCTTTCCTGTTTTCCTCACTTCCTCCGTCTGTACTGCCTTCTTGCCTTTTGTTACTATTGTGTTCATCTTCTTCCTCAACACCCCGCCTCATTACTGCTGCTATTCAAAACTCTACATCTTCTTCTCTGTATCCCCTTTTTTCATTACCAATCTAATAATACTTATCCATTAGGTCATATATTTTTCTAAAATACTGAACTTAATCTGTTTTGCCTCTTCTATGCCATCCTTTCACCTAACGATCTGCAGCTTTAAGTTGATTTGCAAATAAACTTGTTCAGTCCTCTAGTGTACAGTCCACCTACTCTTGTTTTATCTTATTGTTGCTGAAACTTAATTGTATTTTCCAACTCTTGTTTTATTGTACTACTACCCTAGCTAACTGTTGCTGAAACCTAATTGTAATTGATAGCCTCCATTTCTCAGTGTACTTAATTTTTTATATGTTTGGAGCTTTTCTTCCTGGGCTTCCACTGAAAATGGGTCTCTGCGCAGTCTGACTTTTCCAAGTCAACAAATATCAAACAAAATAAATTGAGTCCGTGCAGGGAGCCACTAGCAGATGGCTGCTGTTTAAATAGTCCATGAGCTTACAGGTGTGCTAATATCTTTTCTGCGTGTTATCCAAGTGGAGCAGCTGTGAAATAGGGTGATCCATGTAAATACTTTATCAAATTTCAGGAAAAATACGTGACACAGGTGGAACAACTCAAAAATGCCAAAACCACCTTCCGGACATGAGAAAGAGCCCAAATAACTGAGTGCAAGAGCTGTAAGGTTTATTGCAGACACAACAACCCCGGACAGAAAAAATAAAATCTCTTGCCAAAACAACAATCTCAAATTTGTGGAACTGGTGTGAACCTTGCCCACTTTATACCCCAGTACTTTACAAAGCTGAAAGTTTAATGGTACAAAGGCATTGAAGGTATCAGCAATATGAGATGACATGATGGTATACTGAATGTTGCTTCTGTTCTTCTGCTTCTGGTAGAGCACTGGGTGGTTATTGATCGTAATACTTAGATAAGTAGTGCCAACATTTATTTTAAAGCAGATTGTTGAGAGATCAGCTGTCCACATTTATATGGTAAGAACCAAGAATTGACTGATCAGTGAGAACACTGAGTTTTTTTTTTTTGTGGTGTATTAGATTTTAATGGCATTTTTGTCTTTAAAGAAATACTTTTATGAGGAAAAAGTCAGATAATTGTTAGCCATGATTTAACAAAGCTTATGGTATGCAAGGTTTTTAGCATCTTTCCTGTTCATTCAGTACTGTTGACTTTCACTGTTTATTTTTCTAAATCTCTTGTCCAGTAAGGGTTGCAGTATGTTGTTGACGTGCTGTTTTTAAAATATCATAATAAGGTTTGCAAAATTATTGGAGGAATTTAAAGTACCACAGAGGATTTATTTTTAAAGAAATTCAAGTAGCAAATGTGAAACAATAGAAAGCTTGCAAAACTTGACTAGAAAAATCCCTGGTTCTTTAATTTTTATCTGTCTCATTTTTTTGTTTTCAGGTCGGTACGTCTTCTGTTGTGTATCCAGCTGCCATGTTTGCCCCCCAAGTGGCAGCTAGAGGTGTGCCAGTCGCAGAATTTAATACAGCAGCTACACCAGCCACTTCAAATTTTAGGTACTATTCTTTAAAAAACAAAATAATGACGTCATGATTATCTTGATTAATCGGTGAATTTGCATGACATACTTGGATCACCATTTCCATTTTCTCTTAGACAAAGTTTAGACTATCTGACAAGCAATTGATGTAAACATACCAAATCATTCCTTAGTTTCATGTTGACAAGTTGCATTAAGGACTATAATTTTCTGATGTTAGTCTGGCCATTTTCTTTTGCATTTTCATCTGCATTATGTTCTGGATTTTTAAGCTTTTTTGGCATCTTCCTGCCCACTGACCATTGGCTCCCCTTGATCAGTTTGGCCCATTCGTTCGTTCCCCAGAGCATTCACTCCCAGTGAGGAGAGAATCACAGAATCATCATTCTGGTAGACATTAAGGCTCCACTTGATGATGTGAACTTTGCATAACCACTAAGGGACTTCCTTTGTGTCCCTGATAGCAACGCAAGCCTACTCCCTGCCATGCCTCTGCAGGGGCTACCATACTGGTTGGGCAGATCCATCCACCCCCAGGAGAATGGCCTATGCATCTCCCCTTGAGTGCCAGGTCAGCACAAGGGGAAGAACCATGACAACCCTCCCTCTCAGGCGAGCACACCAATATAAGTTGAGTCTTTCACCCATCTCCGTTTGACTCTTCCAGGTTACTTTTGCCATCCAGGTTTAAATGACCATTGTAATATAGGCTGCCTACTCAAACTTAGGAGCCTGAATCGTAGTTAAATGATCCTAGTATTCATACTGTTTGTAGCTCATTATAATACGATGTTTGATGTTTTACACATGTACTTATTTCCACACACGCTTTTCTACATATACGATCCATCACAGTTGTTATTACCATCTCTTTTTATCACTTTTTATCATTTTTTAATTTTTTCACTCAGGTTTCCTTCTCAGGTTGTCATTGACTGCTGTATACTAGGTTACTTCTATTCATTTTTCACTATATGGTTATTCATCACCGTACCCATTCTTTTTTACCCTTTCCCTCTTTCCCTTTCTTCCCTTCCCTTCCTTCTTTTCCTTTTCTTTTTCTTCTTTTCTCCTCCCCTCCCCCCCCCTCCTCTTTACTCTTGACCCCCCACTCCCCTCTTTTTTCCGAGCTGTGTCAGGGTGGTCCAGGTTTTGACTTTAGATTTTATTATCATTTCAGTATTGTATTCATTACAGGATTAGGAATTACATTTCTGTTTTGCAACATACTGGTTCTGTAGCACTTTAGTTTTAAACTATATTTCAATTATACACATTCTGGTTTTGTATCGCAATTTTATTGGTAAACATTTAGTAATGTAGTAGTTGATAGAGTAATTAGGATGAGACATGATTTTATATTGCAGTATGACATAGTACTAGAATAATGTAGATGAAATGTTTAACATTAAATATTAAATACCAAACATTATACATTAAATAATTAATATTGAACATATATCCTTTGTTCAGTATACTATTTAATTATCTATATATGTTCATTTATATCTTTATGAGACAAGTAATAATATAAGCATTTTTATTATATGTATTATATACTTTTTGCTGCTATTAGTTGTAGAAGTTGTAATGCTTTGGTGCTTTTTATTTGGCGGGTTTTTAATTGAAAAATTGTTAGCTAATTGATTTTCTTAATGAAATTTACTTGTGACGTGAGAGTATAAAAATGTGAATGGAATTTAGTTTGTTGTCTGAAGAAGTTGCTCAAACTTGAGCGACGAAAAGCGCTTAACCTGTATTAAACTCGTGCCTGTCTTCAAGTGCTGCGTTGGATCTGCTTTTTTGATTTTCTAAGTTTGTTCCTGGTTCACTGAGTTTGTCTGTCATGTTATGGCATCCAACGGCCAAAGTGAAGACGAGGAAGTGATTCCTCCTTCGCAAAATATTACAAGGAGAAGAAAACCTTCCTGCGAAGATGATATGAACCTGACAGCCCTTATTCTGGCTTTAACTGAAAGGGTTGACAAGCTTTCATCCCGCCTCGACTCACAACTTGGTGCAGCTGATTTTTCCGGTTTGCAACTATTGGGTAGCTGTACTACTTTAGACTCCATACCACCAGGACAACGTACTCCAGTTACATCTACCGGTGGTAACACGTCAAGTATTCCTAACTCTCTGCAAACTAACAATGGAATACAATCCATGCCGTTTAATTCTAACATCACTGGTTCTAGTGAACAGAACAACCAGCCGACAGCTGTTAATGACATTACTCCTGAACTCATTATTGAACCTGGCTCACAAGGGCATTCGAGGTCTAATGGCGTTGGGGAGCTTATTGGAGCTCCCGTTTTTAAGGATTGGATTGAGAATATCAACCACCTTAAATTTGATAACTTCAACAATACGGAGCAACCGGCTCCCAACGCGGACACACAGGAGGTGAGTGAAAAAGAGTTTACTAACAGTCTCAAACTTCTTGATACTAAATTGCTGAAGATTAAAAAACTTCAGCTTGAAGTCAATTACTTTCAGGAGTGCTGTAGACAGCGCATTGTGCCTAAAGGTTTAAGGCACCATGTTTATCCGACTGGACTGCTACTTAACTCCCTATTTCACACTGAGTTAATGAACTTGTTCAACGAGCAGGGTTTTGCACTGATGGAATGTATGATTAAGCATTATAGACTTCAAATCTTAGAACTTAGTAAAGAAGTTGAGACTTTAAACAGCTACATTACGAACCATTTGGAATTCAACAGATACAGATTCGACTATGACAGAATCTTTTCATCCATTGAACAACTTTTGAATAAATTAAAGTATACTAAAAATAAAAAGCTGACCAGAGACAGACTTGCGTATGATCAAGGTAGAGCATACCCCAAACCACCAGGAGGTAATAATGTATCTAACGACACCATAGTGAACGAAGTTACTACCTTTGAGACTTTTATTGATGAACATGACACCAGTCTTGAACCCAATCCTAGGTCCTTTACGGACAGACCTAACAACAGAAACAACAATACTTGGGCTGGCCGTTTGAGAAACGGTAGACAGTTTACACCTAACAGGAACTACCAGGACGACCAACCGACTACTTCAACTAACCAGGGTAATAACTACAACAGACAGAACTCAGGGGCTATCCCTAAGAAATATTATGTTAATAATCAGAGTAACCAGCAGAATTTTCATCAACACCAACAACCAAAAAACCAATTCGGCCCAACATACAAGCCGAAGAGATAGGCCGGGCAGCCAATATGCCCAATATTGTGCATAATACTGCAGGGGACTTTGTGATTTATAACTTTTCTTGCATTGACATTGAACCTTCTTTGGCTGACATTTTTTCCAGGGGACAATCTTTTGTGCCTACTAAAAGTATGGACTTGGTACAATGTATTAAGGATACTAAATTATTTGTTAGGAAATTGAATCTTAGCATTCTTTTAGAACATGCTCCATCAGTTAACCAACCACTCAAACTTGTGAGTGAATATAACCCTATTTTACATCCCACACTGTCTACATTTGAAGATATCATGGAGCTAGACTTGCGTAGTATCAGTAATACACACTCTGGAATTTATAGGAAAAACAGGCAGAGAAGTAATATCAGCAAGGAAGAACGAATGTTATTAACTACTTTTAAAACATTAAACATTAGGGCCATTAAACCTGACAAAGGAGGGGGAATCACTCTATTTGATAATTTTGATTATATTGACAGAGTGGAAAATATTTTAGCTAACGAAACTTATAAGGAAGTATCCTTAAATGAAGTAAACACAGCATATAGAATGATAAAAAGCCATTATAGTGATTTATTTATGGATGGTTATATTGACTTAGATAGTTATCATTATATTAGTATGAACTGGCCCAGGATCCCAATCATGTTTGCAACACCTAAAATTCACAAAAACATCTCAGACCCCCCATTTAGGCCACTTATAGATGGCCGAGATTCCATAACATACGCATCAGCTAAATTAGTAGATAACATTTTGAAAAAATACTTAACAACTGAGGTTCAGATTTGCAAAGATTCTTGGTCATTTTTAAGTAGCTTTAATGATATACCATACCATGTAGAGTACAATTTTGTCACTGTAGATGTTATTGACTTATACTCTTCAATTCCACATTTAGAAGCTATAGAGTGGGTTAACCTTTTCCTACTTAAAAAGGGTGCTTCAACAAATGAAATATTTACAGTGACTACCTTGATTGACATTATTTTGACCAACAACTTTTTTACTTTCAATGACAAATTGTACTTACAAAAATGTGGTGTTGCGATGGGGTCACCGGTAGGGGGTAGTTTGGCTAACACAGTTATGGCATACTGGGAACACCAGTTTATATTTAATAACGTCACTTGGACCCCTTCCATTAAGTTTTACACTCGCTTCCTGGACGATATCTTTATTCTTTTTGAGGGTAATCAAAGTAAAGCAGAAGATTTCTTAGACTTTCTTAATAACACTACAGACTTTTTGAAGTTCACCTTTAATTTCCAACTAGTTTCCATTGACTATTTGGATGTGAACCTATCAAAAGATATTGTTAATAATCAATATTTCTCTAAAATACATAGGAAGGAGACTTATTGTAATTCTTACTTGCATTTTTCTAGCCTCCATCCCATCACACAGAAAAAGTCTATAGTTAAGGGCCAATTGATACGAGCAGCCCGAATGACTACTTATAGTAATGACTTTGATTCTGAATGTGACCTACTTACCAACTTTTTTAGTGAGAGAGGCTACCCGTATGAATTTGTTGAAGAGATTGTGGAGGAAGTAAGATTGAAAAGACTTAATGGTATAATTGTTCCTATTTTAAATCAATCCATTGATCAGGGACCACATGTTACAGTAGACGCTTTAGTAGAAGTTAGCCAAACATACCCCTTGGTAGAGAGTGAGGGTCAAGTTGAGCTTCAACCTCAACTTGGTAACGAGTTCAGAATTAGCTTTATCACAACTTTCAATACAGACAGTGACCTCATTAAAAAATTGTTATTTAAAAATTGGGCTGTTATCCAACAGGACAAGAGTATTTCACAAAAACTATGCAACCTTCCGAGGGTTGTTTATAGAAGGGGTTACAATCTGAAAAACATCTTGGAAAGTAACCCCATTAAAAGTTTTAATAGAAAAAATGGAATGAAAACTTGTGAGAATTGTAGTATGTGTAAACACATGTATAATGGAGAACGGGTTACCATCAACAACAAGAAGTATGAGATTAGATATAAACTTAACTGTTGTTCTAAATTAATAGTATATGTAGCTTTATGCTCATTGTGTCCAGCTTTCTACATAGGGAAGACTGAAAGACAATTTAAAGAAAGAGTTTATGAGCATACATATGCTATACAGAACAATAAAATGGAAAATGCATTATGTAAACATACATCTTTGCACCCTGGGCATAGGTTTATTTATTCAGCACTGGATCAAATTCAGACTAATATTAGAGGGGGGCCTTACAATTTGTTGTTAGAAGAACGTGAACTTATGTGGCAATGGCGTACTAACGCCTTTTGCCATCCAGGTTTAAATGACCATTGTAATATAGGCTGCCTACTCAAACTTAGGAGCCTGAATCGTAGTTAAATGATCCTAATATTCATACTGTTTGTAGCTCATTATAATACGATGTTTGATGTTTTACACATGTACTTATTTCCACACACGCTTTTCTACATATACGATCCATCACAGTTGTTATTACCATCTCTTTTTATCACTTTTTATCATTTTTTCATTTTTTCACTCAGGTTTCCTTCTCAGGTTGTCATTGACTGCTGTATACTAGGTTACTTCTATTCATTTTTCACTATATGGTTATTCATCACCGTACCCATTCTTTTTTACCCTTTCCCTCTTTCCCTTTCTTCCCTTCCCTTCCTTCTTTTCCTTTTCTTTTTCTTCCCTTCTCCTTCTCCGCTCCCCCTCCCCCCCCCTCCCCTCCCCTCCCCCCCTCCCCCTCCTCTTTACTCTTGACCCCCCACTCCCCTCTTTTTTCCGAGCTGTGTCAGGGTGGTCCAGGTTTTGACTTTAGATTTTATTATCATTTCAGTATTGTATTCATTACAGGATTAGGAATTACATTTCTGTTTTGCAACATACCGGTTCTGTAGCACTTTAGTTTTAAACTATATTTCAATTATACACATTCTGGTTTTGTATCGCAATTTTATTGGTAAACATTTAGTAATGTAGTAGTTGATAGAGTAATTAGGATGAGACATGATTTTATATTGCAGTATGACATAGTACTAGAATAATGTAGATGAAATGTTTAACATTAAATATTAAATACCAAACATTATACATTAAATAATTAATATTGAACATATATCCTTTGTTCAGTATACTATTTAATTATCTATATATGTTCATTTATATCTTTATGAGACAAGTAATAATATAAGCATTTTTATTATATGTATTATATACTTTTTGCTGCTATTAGTTGTAGAAGTTGTAATGCTTTGGTGCTTTTTATTTGGCGGGTTTTTAATTGAAAAATTGTTAGCTAATTGATTTTCTTAATGAAATTTACTTGTGACGTGAGAGTATAAAAATGTGAATGGAATTTAGTTTGTTGTCTGAAGAAGTTGCTCAAACTTGAGCGACGAAAAGCGCTTAACCTGTATTAAACTCGTGCCTGTCTTCAAGTGCTGCGTTGGATCTGCTTTTTTGATTTTCTGACTCTTCCAGGTTCCAAAGTCATTAAACAATATTGGGTAATCGGAGTCACAGTCAGGACTTTATCCCTGTGCTCCACAGAGGTCGAACTATTCTTCTGGATTTTGTTGCACTTACGGAAATTATCACATTCAGAACTTTTGAAATATTAATATTATCATCGTGACAGTATGGGTTACAGACCTGAAAAGATCTTAAACAATTCCACACACTTTCACACAGTTCATGATGCTGTCACTGTAACTTTGGGAAATTGTGTTTGGCAGTGTCTGAAAGAAATGACAGAGTACCTTGTTAATAACATGACTTAATTGTATGAATTGTGTCTTTGCTTAAGTACATCTACACTGTCTTTTGCATGAAGTTAAGATTTAAACATTCCACAGAGTGCACTTTGCTTCTGTGTATTTATATCTACATTTCATAGATTATATGAATCCATTTTCCTGTGAGATGTGCCTTTTTCTTGTAGAACAAAGGTGTTTAAGTTAGCACACGTTTGCTATATGCAAGCTTATATATTTCTACATGCTATTTAGTCATCATATGTTGAGCAGACAAGTCATTAAGCTTATTTCAAGGCCACTCCCGGCTCGTAAACTAAGTTGTTTCTTTACCTGTGAATTAAAACATGATATTAAGCCCTGGGATCAGCTCAGTAGCCTGATTAATAGAATATGAACAAAGAGACAAATTAATTGGAATTTTAGCTTAGGTCGCATGCTTTGCTTCTTAATGCTGAACTTCCTTATGTACTTGTGTCTGGTTAATTTAGTTTGGAAGCCAACATATTCAGTCACTAACTTGACACTGGCATTAGAAAGAGACATAGGAGCCCAGTGGGCCATGCTGATTTGCACAGTAAACCATTCTACACTGTAAAGAACTGAAGGTCAACACATATCTTAGGAGTTATAATTGACAACAACCTTAAATATGACATGCATGTCAATCAAACAATTAAAATCATTAATAAAAAATTTGGCTCACTATATAAGAATAAACCTTTCCTCACCCCACTAGCTAGGATTGCATTGCCCGCACTCAACTCTCTATCCTCCTTCATGCCTCCCCTATACTCACTAACTTGAGCAAATCTGACCTCAGCAAACTCTCAAGCTGTTATAACCACATTGCTAGATTTGCCACCGGCACTGCATACAGGACACACCACTGTCATAATCTAAACCTTTTAGGATGGCTAGAATTGCCTAGACTAATTCAGTATAACCACCTCACAGTTGCATTCAGTTATTAACCAACCTGAAAAAACTCCTTCACTTAAAAACATCATGAATCCCTATAATAACCCTAGGGCCACTACGGTCATCTATTAAACTGTTGGTTCAAACTTTCAAAGCTAACAACTTAGCTGGAGATTTTGTTTTCTAACTCAGTGGGCAAAACTTGTAACTCTCTCCAGGCTGAACTTACTCTAGAATACTCGCTAACTTGCTTCAAAAAAAGCCTCGTACAGTATTTTAAAATTCACTGGCTATGTCCTTGTTCTAATCCTGAGTAACTCCTCCTCTGCTCTCGTATGTTAAACTGTATTCTATGTAGTTCTTGTTTGTTTCATAACTGCTATTGAAAATGTGAGATTGTAGTATGTATGAGGATATTACTGAACTGAAACTGTAACTTAAGCCCATCTTTTAATGATTTATCTGTTTGTATGCTTGGAGCTTTTCTCCCTGGCCTCTGCTGAAAATGGACATGTATCCAGTTGGACTAACCTGGTCAACAAATGTAAAATAAAAATAATAAATAAAATGTCTTGTTTTAGGGAACAGATGACTTAAAAGTATTGCATGTGATTCCTTTAGTAAGCAGCACTTTTTTTCTCCCAGAAACATCTGTTTAGCTTCCCCTTATGTAAATGATTTAAAGCAGAAAACACAGTGGGTTTCATTATTCAGCCACTTTCGTGAGCAGCCAGTGAAATTATTGGCGTTATTAGGGGGGGTATGAGTAGTGTGTGACCTCCTGCTTATGTTGATTGCAACCAACAAGAAAATTAGTGAAGCAGCAGGTCGTAGATTTCCAATATACAAGAAAATGACTGAAACAACATACTAAAGAGTTTCATAGTAAAAGCTTTTACTATTAAACTCTTTAGTATGTTGTTTCAGTCGTTTTCTTGTGTACCTCCTGCTTATGTCCAGTGCCTAGTAGTTGGTCAAGTGAAATTGTTTCAGTGTATTTGTTTGGGACATCTGAGAACTAGGGACACACAGATTTTGTTTAGAAATAGACTGTTCCTGGGCTAGTGACCCTAGAGGCGGTCAGTAAAACCTTCATTTTCCACAAGCATCTTTAGAGATCAGGACACCCCAATTGTAAACTGTCCACTTGGAACTTTTCCTTTCTATTTTTTTTTTTTTTTTTTAACACCTTCTTTCCTTGTGCCTGCTAACATTCTGGCTTGCATTGCCCTGTAGAAACAGACTACTTAAGCACTTAGTCACTCAAGTAGATAACAGTATGTTTTATTACAAGTCCTAATTTTCCCTCACAGATTCCTCTGCAGAGCTTAAAGGTTGGGTGTTCATCAGATGTACCATAGGGTTGTCATGCTGTCATGCCCCCAGTCTCTTGTCTCCATCGAGAATTTATCCCTTATGCATTTGCCCCAAGACCACTACCTTTCTCCATGGTTGGGGGAGGAGGTGAGCAGGCACCACCTTTTCATTCCTCTCACCATTGCTGCTCATCCTGTGCCAAGACCAATAATCAGATGCACTTCGGTTAGATCATAGTCAGGGTTTCATCCATCTGCATCATGCAGCTTCTTTGTTCGTAAATGCTTTTGTCAACAATTCCCAACATTGCATCTCTCCTATTTTTTGAAACATTATACTCCACAGTGAACAGATGTAAAATTCAAAACATTGTTAAATGGATCTGAAGAGCACCTCACTGCAACTTGTAAACGATGCTAATCAGTTCTTATTTTTCCTGTCAGTAATTTTTCAACAAATATTGAAAACTGCAGAAGGGGAAGAAAAAAACATGCAAGATGCATTGTAGCAAACTAGAAATATCAGTCTAGGAGGACTGCATTTTTAGGTATGTCTTCTAGAGAAAAGCTTCAGGATATCAACTAATCAGAAACATGCAAGGTATTTTAGTACGCTAATCGCAATAATGTAATTTTTAACACCTTTATTGAATTGTCAGTTAAGACAGAGACAAACATAATTTATATAAAAGGAAACAAACTATGTTAACTTACAATTTCATACATTAAGCATCACATATATTTTTGTACAATTGTCTTCAATTCCAACATTGCATAAATGGATCGATTCCTGCCTTCCCTTAAACCTCACTCTTCCTCCAAAGCATTATTCTTCATGTAGTCCTGCAAGTTCCACTTTTTTCTATGTAGTTTCCTACCCTTTTCTAAAAATCCCACTTCCAGTTCTTTTATCTCTGTTACTATATTCACTACTTCAAACACAGTTGGTTTAGATTTGATTTCCATTTTCTAGCAAATGCTTTTTTTGGCAGCAACCAGAATTATACTCAAGGCCTAACTGTGCCTAGGCAATTCAGATCTTATACACCCATTTGCTTACCCAGTATTTCTAATACAGTACTCTGAAGGAAATTTCTAAAATCTGCCAACTCATTACACCCAAACATATGCTCCTAGTTCTTTCTTTCCTATCACACCTTCAACATTTACCAACTAACTGTGGAAAAATTATTTTCTTTGCCAATGGCTTTAAATATAGGAGAAGTAAAGGAGAAAGAGGACACTCCTTACTGATTCCTCTGTTCAGACACAACATCAGAGAGGAACCCTCCCACTTTAATTTTTGCCGCAAGTCCCTCATATATTTTCCTAATTAACCTTATCATTCTATCAGGGAGTGCAAATGTGTCTATTGCCCTTCTCTTAAAATCCCAGCTTACTCTGAATGCTTTCTCTGCATCAAGACCCACCAACAGCAGTGGTACAATACACTCTCAGTTAACCGGAACTCATGCAACCAGAACTCTCAAGCAGCCAGAAAAAAAATCGAAGAAATACAATACAGTTTTCATGTGTTGCACTTTGACCCCGACCCCCTGCAGAAACAAACCCTATGTTTTTAGAGTTTGGAAGATGAGAATACATTCCCTCTCTCCCCAACCTTACAAACAAGTCAAACCAAGCAAATAGTATAGGGTACAGTATTAGTCAGAAAAAAATACAACCAGAACCACCAAAATTTCACCTCTCGAAAAACATCAAAAGCACATCACCATGGAAAGAACAATGCAAGGAGATGCTATTAACCTTTTATTTCACGTTCTGGTACCTCGGCCATTCGCCTTCAATGGAACAATTTACTTCAAAAATTAACCTCCTTATATACCAAACATTACAAACAATTACATTCAGTTAACTAATGAATTAGATAATCAATTACATATTTTATAATCACAATTGGCTGATTTCCATAAAGTACAACCACATAGTGCAAATCCAAACAGCTTAAAAAGGGAAAACATTGTATGTACATCAAAATAAAAAACAAGCGCATGTAATATGATATAACCCTGTATTCTAAACATAAATTAATAATTCATGTGTACAAATACATAAGAAATTTTATTTTATTTCATTTCATAAAACACTCAATTTTATAAATTAGTATACTCATGAAGGCGAATGGCAGAGGTACCAGAAAGTGAAATAAAAGGTTAATAGCATCTCCTTGCATTGTTCTTTCCATGGTGATGTGTTTTGATGTTTTTTGAGAGGTACAGTATTAGTCAGGCCTATTTTTAGTAGCAACTCTCAAGCAGCCAGAAACTACAGTTGTCCGGCATCTACCAATCCCCATGGGTGCCGGTTAACCGAGAGTTTACTATATTTTCTTTCTGGGTTTCCCTCTGGAATCGATCCATTTATGCAATGTTGGAACTGGATTGTCAGTGTTCTATTACTGTTTGTATATCTCCCCTCCACAGAACTGCATTGATTCATACCTTATCAATTTTGGCAACACCTTTGCCATTCTTTTAGGTGTTGTAGACATAAACACTTTCTAATCGTGACTTAAATTTGAAATGGACCTATATGCAGCTGGGTCTGATGGGTGTTTACCATCTTTAGGTATTACAGCTACCACATCTTTCTTCCAGGATGTTGGTTCTTCCCATCCCTTTAAAATACTGTTGCACAAAACCTTCCAGATATGTATCACTGTCTTCCATCCTATCTTCCAAACTTCTGCAGGAATGCCATCTATTCCTGCAAACTTTCCTGCAGATTGATTGCATCTCCATTTTATCTCCTCTATTTCTATCTTAACTGTTAATTGCATGATTTACGTCTAACCTTGACATACCCAAGTATTTCATAATATGTCTTTCCTGATAACACTTGAATAATTCCCACTACCCATTCTTTAAATTCCTCTCATTTTTAAGAAGTTTGTGGGAAAGTGCAAGTGTCTCATTTGTATTTCATTGATCTACATTTATATGTTGGAACATTATTTGAAATGGGTTATTGAATGTGTGTCCAAGTTTTCAGTTAAATGTACATATTCCTGTGAAATATAATTTGTCTAGTCAAGCCTAGTCATTGTACCTTGAGGAGTAATATGTAAATTATTTGAGTTGCTACTACTGAGTTCACATCTTCCATAAAAAATATTTTCATAAATTTATTCAGAAATCTACCCTCTGTATTTTCCCTTCTATGTCCTCCAGAGGTATCTCCACTTTTGTAAATAAAGTTCCTGTCCCCACCTATAAGTAGTATTACTTGCTGAAAGGTGATTATTTCTCCCAAAATTTCTTAAGTTCCATAATAGCAGTTTTAAATGGAATATTAATACATGCCAGTGTATTCCTCCTATCTTGCCAGTAGCTCCTTAGTACCAGACGTCTACCATTACTGTCTTTTTTCACCTCTTCTATCGCTATTGTAACTCCACTAGCAGTTAGTGTAAGTACCCCCCCATTTTCCTTTCTCCTGGATATTCTGCAGAATATCCATCCTGAAAATCCTCTCTTTGTCAAATTCACATGCTGACTTATTTCCAAATGCTGTTTATACACAGCATTTCTTCGTATATTTCAGTACCCATACCTTTGTCTTTGCTTGTGAGGTCATTCACATTCCAAAGTAATATGATTATTGTAGCCATTATAAGTGGTTGTTATTGTATACAACAGCTTTTTTAAATATCTGTTTCCAGCTTGTGCGTGCTACATGCATCCCTAATATTTTGCAAGTTGCTCCTTTATACATTTGTGTCTTATCTCCATTTGATCCAGTGTTACATTTTACAAGTTTTTTTTTGTTGTAATTAAAACCTTCAAAAAACCACCTCCGAACACACCCATAACCTATTAACTTGAAATAAATTCACAAAACTATGTGCATTAACTAACCTAAAATTGAGGTTATCCATACTGAAGTGCATGTTAACAGTCTGTGCTCCTACTTACACTAATTGCTGTCTGTTCTTGTCTATTCCCCTCCCAGATATGAAAAACAGCTTGTATGCTTTCAGAAAACTAACTTTTTGCTTTAAAAAGGTGCACTATCTTTAAATGAAACTAAATTCTGCATTGTTCTAGTAAATGTATTAAAGTAATTAGTTACCAAGAAAGCTGATATCTCTTATTCATTTCCAGTAATTTCAAACTTTTTACTGCGCTGCTTGACCTTGTACCTTTTAATTTTGTGTTTGTCTCCGTAAGCAATGTCCAGGCCTCTCGAATTATTGCCTTCACCCTTAGGCTTGTTTCCATGGAAACATGAGAACAGAATGCACTTTTCTAACATTGAACATATTTTGGCTATAGGAAAAGTATTCATGACATTGTTGCTGATTTTAAAAAAAAAAAAAAAAAAAAAAAAGCACTTGCTTAAAAAAAAACTTGCAATTAGACACTTGGGCAAAAGTAAAAGAAAACCTTTCAACTCAACATATAATATATCGAGTGCACTTTCACACACCATCCCCCTCCCCAGCCACCCAAGATTACAGACCATTAACTCCAAAGTGCTTTGTCCAGTCTTCTCTTTTTACATTGTAATGCCTATTTTTTAAAACTAAAAAAGAAACCGCACTGTTTACATGTTAAGTTGTCAATCTCGCCTTCATTCTTGCTGGATGGGTTCGGAGCCGATCCTCAGCTCCAACTCGGCACTTGCTAAGCTTGAGAACTCCTTTTACCAGCTCGAGGCAACCCTATATCCCATGATGCAAGGCGAGACTACCCCAGATCTCGTTTGCCTCTTCGCGAAGAGGTCTCTTTTTTGCCAGCTCAGGTGAGTTTTTCTAATTCAACAGATTAGTCAGGGATATTTCTTCCCCTTTCCCTATATTGGTTAGTTTTATTATAGAGTGTATAGCTAATACTATATTTCCCACCCTATATTCCTTTTTTGGGGTAAAAGTTTAATTTTCTTTTCTGTTAGGCCTAAACCTCCCAGTTCATTAATCCCTGTCAGTGTGTGTGTGTTTGGGGGTTAATTGTGTGACTCTTGTTCAGTGTGTGTTTTTTGTCTTTTATTAGACTATGTCTAGAGAAGGAAAGGTCTCAGGCTTCAAGAAGTGTGACTCGTGCTGTCAGAAGATGTCTCTGACAGACGGTCAAACTTCTTGTGTTTATTGCCTGGGGCCTTTACACCTGCAGGACTCCTGTGCTATATGCCACTCTTTTAGCCAGAGAGTCCTGCAGGAGAGGAGGAACAAGTTGATCCTCCGTGGCTTATTGAAGCCAGAAGGTTCACCGACAAAGACTGGGTCGGGTAAACCTTCCAAGCCACCTAAGGTTCAGGCTACGGTTGTTAAGCCTTCTCCGGTGGCTCCGACTCCTTCGGAGTCGAGGTCGGCTCCGGCTGGAGCCAATCTTTCTACCTCTGAGATGGTAGTGTCGGTTCCTTCCGGCTCCGACACACAGTCTCCAGTTGCCTTGTCGGCACCGGCTGGTGCCGAGGTTTTATCCAGTATCGGAGCCGAAAAGTCTTCGGCTCCATCTGGAACCGAGAGGACGTCGGCTCCGATGGCTTCGTCCAAGAAGAGATCTCGGTCCCCTTCTCTGGAGTCGATTCGCTCGGCTCTGAGGTCTCCTCTTTTATCGGAACAGAGTCATCGGAGCCGATCTTAGAGATCTTCCAGGCTGTCAGACCACGATTTAGAGAGGGTGGTAAGCAGGCTGTTGAAGTCACAGGCACTAGCCCAAATGCTCCATAGCCTGTCTCAACAGACTTCGGCTATTGCTCTTCCCCTTGAACTTCCTCTTCCGACTCTCCTCCAGGGTTCGGAGCCGGAGCTTTTCGGGACAGTGACCGTGTCGGCGCCGGGGCCGATACATCCCCTTTCGGCTCCGTTGTCTTCGGCTCCGATCTTCTCCATGAGACCTTCCTTGGAGGGATCCGGTCGTCGAGTTTCCATTGTCGGCTCCGAGGGGGCTAGTGGCATCGGACCCTTGTCCGACCCCGCTCTCCCTCTCGGGGCTTCGGCTTTGGTGACATCGGCCTCGGAGCCTTCTGTCTCAGTGGAGCCGGGAATTCCTGTTTCTTCGGAACAGGAGTATTCTGGCCTCCCTGGGAGGGGAGCCTTTGAGGTGATGAGGAGTGTCCTGGCACCTGAGCCAGGTCAACGGTCCATTCCTTTAGCTCCTCCCTCTTCGGTGCCTGTTGATGTCTCTTGCCAGCCTCTTGCTCCCAGGCCCAGGGATCCATCGCCCCAGGTTTCCCCATTGGGAATAACTTCCTCTTCCGAGGTTTCTCCTGATCCCGCAGGAGAACCCCTGCGCAAGAGGACGTGTAAGAGGAAACACACAGACTCCCCTGAGTCTATAACATCAGATACCGACTTAGATGAGTCGGAGGGTTCCCCCCGGTCCCCCTCTGAGGATGTCTCCTTTTCAGACATCCTGGAACTCCTCAAACAGAGGGGGAACTGGCCTTCCATTGACCCCTCCGAGGATGAGTCAGTATACCTGGAGGCATTTGGATCCCGACCCTCCACCTCCTGGGTGTCTCCGCCTTTCGACCCACTCATGCAGGTAGTGGCTCGAAAGGCTTGGGCAGCCCCGGATTCTGTGGAACCTGTCCCCAGAAGGCCATCCAAATTTATTACGGCCCCTTCAGACAAGCAGTTTCTTTCTAAAGGCGTCTCTGTGGATGCTATGGTGGTGGCGGCGGCCACCAAGAAGGAACTTGCGGATCCTTCCGTGCCTGTCCATCCTCCTAACAAAGACTCTAGGACCATGGATAGGTATGGCAAGCGGATGTTTTCTTCAGCGACCTTTGCTATGCGTTCGCTGAACTACCTTTGTCATTTCACCAGACTTCAGAGAGACATTCTCAAAGAACTAGGTGAAGTGGTTCAGGATCCTTCAGCTGCTGGGGCTCAAGACAAGATTGCCTCTCGGCTAGCAATCCTAAATTCTTTAACCAACTCCTCCATGCGGCTCATATCCTATGCGGCCTATGGAGCGAGTAGAGCCGCAGGCACAGGAGTGGCACTTAGGCGTCAGGCCTGGATGCGGCTTTGTAATTTCGCGGACCCCTTTAAGGCGTCCTTCACCAATACCCCCTTTGACGGTTCGGCTTTGTTCGGACCGCAGGTGAAGGAAACCTTGACCAGGTGTGAACAAGATGGCAAAACCCTTTCTGCCGTAGGAGTCCATTTTTCCACTCCTTCAAGACCCTATCCCAAAGGTCAGAATGGAGGAAAAATGTGGTTCCGGAAAGCCCAAGGAGTTACGCCGGACACACGTGGTCAGTTTACCCCCAGAGGCAGAGGGGGTAACAATAACAGACGCCACTCTAGAGGCAGGGGGGGTCCCCAGAATCAGAGTAGCAGGGAGCCTCTTCCTGACAAACCCTTTCAGCATCCCTGAGGTGTTGCCCGACTGTCCACCCTTGGAGGCAGTCGGGGGAAGGATATCGCTGTACCCATTAGCCTGGCGTTCCCTCTCACAAGACATGTGGGTACAGTCGATCATATCCGAGGGTTACAAAATCCCTTTCGAAAGGTATCCCGTACCTCACCAATCCCTTCCAGACATCTCACCCGGTCAAATGGATTTGGCAAAACAGGAGGTCTTAAAGCTCCTAGAAAAAAGAGCCGTCCAAAGTGTTCCAGAAGACCAAGTAGGATCCGGCATCTACTCAAGATTCTTTTTGGTCCCCAAAAGGACGGGAGATTGGAGACCAATTTTAGACCTGAGCAATCTAAACAGATTTGTCAGAAAGGCAAGATTCCGGATGGTCACGCTTCAGTCCATTCTGCCCTTTTTGGGCAAGGACAACTGGATGTGCTCGATAGACCTTCAGGACGCGTACTATCACATAAAGATACACAGACGCTCCAGGAGGTCTCTACGCTTTTGGCTGGGGACCAGTCATTATCAATTCAGAGCCCTGCCCTTTGGCCTCACTTCAGCCCCCAGAGTGTTCTCCAAATGCATGGCAGTGGTTACAGCTCATCTGAGACGTCAAGGATTCCAGGTGTTTCCTTATTTGGACGACTGGCTCCTCTCCGCCGCCACCAAGCATCAGCTTCTTCAAAGCAGAGACTACACTCTGCAGATTTGCAAAAACTTGGGAATCTCAGTGAATTTCGAAAAATCTTCTCTGCTGCCTTGCCAATCTATCACCTTTTTAGGCGCAGAACTAAACACCGTCAGTATGTTAGCCAGACTAACAAGTCAGAGAATTCTGGACATCCAAAAATACGTTCGGATCATATTACTGAGCAACAAAGTCAGAGCCAGATTGGTTCTGAAGGTTCTAGGTTTTATGGCTGCGGCCATTGTACTTCTACCATTAGCTCGCTTCCACATGCGTCTTCTGCAGTGGATGTTATTCACTCAGTGGTCGTTCCAGAACCTACCCATGAGGCACGAAATTTTGGTTACACAATCGTGCAGGACTCATCTAACCTGGTGGATGTCTTCTCCTCTGCTCCATCAGGGCCGACCATTTGTTCCCCCAGTTCCGGTTGCCACAGTCACTTCGGATGCCTCTCTGATCGGGTGGGGGGGGCATTATCAGGGCAGGATGGTCCATGGGACTTGGCAACCCACAGAATACCATCTGCACATAAATGTCCTGGAGATGAGAGCGGTGCTTTTAACGTTGCAAGCCCTCAACGACTTTCTTCCCTCGGGGACTATTGCAGTTCAAACGGACAACATGTCTGTAGTCTGGTACATCAACAAACAGGGCGGGACCAGGTCCTATCCTTTGTCGAGAAGCTCTCAGACTTTGGCAATGGGCAATCTCCTCTCATCGGTTTCTGATAGCAACGCACATCCCCGGCAGGTCCAACCTCTTAGCGGACAGACTGAGCAGAGCTATTCTCATGCCTCACGAGTGGTCTCTCAAACAATCGGTAGTGGACGAGATTTTTCAGAAGTGGGGCACCCCTTGTTGCGACCTTTTTGCTACACCCCAAAACAGCAAATGCCCGGACTTCTTCACCCTCTTTCCCCTACCAGGCCATCCCCTGAGAGACTCTCTTACCCAGGATTGGCCCCGGGGACTTCTGTACGCCTTTCCCCCATTCCCCTTAATTCCGCAGGTCATTCAGAAAGCTACCGTTTTGAGAGCCAAGTTGATTCTCATTGCCCCTTACTGGCCTCGACAAATTTGGTTTCCGTCCCTACATCGTCATCTCCTGGTGCAGCCTTGGCATCTGGACCCAGTTCCGGATCTTCTGATCCACCAAACGGGTCAACAGCACCGGGCCATTCGTTCTCTCAACCTCTCTGCTTGGTTGCTCCACTTCCTTCCCTAGCCAGGCTTCCTATGATCTCTGATCCTGTCAGAGATATCTTAATAGCTTCCTTAATGTCGTCCACCAGAACGGTTTATGCTAGCAAGTGGCGACGTTTTTCCCTATGGGCAAACTCCAGGTGCATTGATCCTTTCACTGCGCCGGTGCATTCAATTTTAGATTTTCTGGCTGAAGTTTTTCAGTCCGGATCTTCTTCATCGACAGTTAAAGTTCAACTGGCAGCAATTTCTAAATATCATGTTGGTTTGCAAGATCATAACTTAATGTCGCATAGACTATGCAAAGCCTTTCTGAGAGGTGTTTTTCTCCTAAAGCCTCCAGTAAAACATCCTCCTCCACAATGGGATCTGAATTTGATGTTAGCATCCTTGATTTTACCCCCCTTCGAACTGTCTGCTTCATGCTCCTTAAAGTTGCTGACCTGGAAAACAATATTCTTAGTGGCTGTCACTTCAGCAAGGAGGGTATCTGAACTTCAAGCCCTCTGTATCCGTTCTCCATACTTAGTTTTTCACAAAGATAGGGTATCCTTGAGAACTAATCCATCTTTTCTGCCCAAGGTTGTTTCTCAGACTAATATTAATCAATCCATCGATCTACCAGTTTTTTTCCCTAATTATTCCGACAGAGCTGAACAAAAACTTCATTTTTTGGATGTCCATCGTCAACTCAGATATTATTTGCATAAAACAAAACAATTCAGGAAATCTGATCAATTATTTGTTTCCTATGCAGAAAACAGGAAAGGTCTCCCAGTGTCGAAAGTGACCTTATCCAGATGGTTGTCTTCTACCATTTCTTATGTGTATTTGCTCAGAGGCAAGCAACTACCCTCAAAACCGAAAGCGCATTCAACCAGGAGCCTGTCCACATCTACAGCTTTTCAGGATAGGCTACCCATTGATACCATTTGTGCAGCAGCTACTTGGGCCACTCCTCATACCTTTGTATCTCATTATAAGTTAGATTTGGCCTCCAGGGACAGAGCCAGTTTTGGTTCCACAGTGCTCAAGAGTCTGTTCCATTGAGCCACCCGGGATACAGGTGCTAGGGACGCGGTCCCATCCAGCATGAATGAAGGCGAGATTGACAACTTAACATTTAGAAGTTATGTACCTACCATAACGTTCCATGTTAGTTATCTTCTCTCGCCTTCTTTCTTGCGTCCCTCCCTCCTTCCCCCTGGCCTGGACAGATCTTGAAGGGCTTCTCTTTCTCAGTTTTCACTCTCCTGAGTCTTCAGCAGAAAGAGTCTATCTTTAGAACCTTTACCTAGTTTTTCTAGGCTAGTCTTTGCTCTTCCTTTGGGAATAGTTTTATTTAGCAGGGTGTTTTAGCTACCAAACGAGATCTGAGGTAGTCTCGCTTTGCATCATGGGATATAGGGTTGCCTCGAGCTGGTAAAAGGAGTTCTCAAGCTTAGCAAGTGCCGAGTCGGAGCCGAGGATCGGCTCCGAACCCATCCAGCAAGAAAGAAGGCGAGAGAAGACAACTAACATGGAACGTTATGGTAGGTACATAACTTCTAATTTAGTGTCTTCATCACATACATGACCATGCTTTACAGCACGCAATTTACTATCATGAAATTATTCAAATACTGTTAAGAAAAAAAGTTTTACTTTCTCTCCTTTTTTTCTATTTTTTCCTCAGTGTCCTTCCAAACATCAGTGATATGAAGCAGAGCACATGTCTGTCAGTCTCCCCACAAGTTTAACAAAATTAAGAAAAATGCAGTCTTTCTCAGCCTCTTTTTCTTGTAAAGCCATATTTCCCAGATCTGATGCTTTATAGTCTCGCATTTATTCACTAATCTGTGTTGCTGGTGGTCTTCCTGTTCATCTCCATCTCCCCACCCCAGACTCTGGTTCAAGGTGCTCCTAATTCTTGTAGTAAACTCCTGTGCTTTCTTTTGTCCCTCAAGCATTTTCCTTTCGTACATTGGAAAATGTTTCACTGGCAATGTCTCTTTATGAGCTTTATTATCAGAAGAATGAGATGATGGCTCACTTTTTGGGGCAAACTTTTATATTTCCTCCTTAGCCTTTTCTGTATCAAAACATGACTTTGGTCCTCCAGGAAAAAATATTCTGAAGACAGATGGATACAGCAGCTTGAGTCTCATGCCTACCTTTTGAGATTCCCCGACTGCTGCGATAATTTTGCTTCTCTTTTGCATGCTGTACATTCAATCATTTTCCACAGTTTACTGGCTCCAGTTTCTAATATTTTGCTATTCTGCCACAGTTTTGCCAGGATTAACTCTGTGCTAGTACGATTGCACAGTGTGCCCTTCTAATTAATAAATCATGCTAAGGAATACCATCCAGTTATTTATTTGCATTATAAAATTGTCTGTTCTTTTGTTTTTCTGGTAGACCAGAAAATCTCTCAAATTTTCTGTACTTGCTTTATCCTCTAGGTCAGCGGTCCCCAACCATCGGGCCGCAGACCAGTACTGGGCCATGGAGCACTTGGAACCGGGCCGTCCGGTAAGGTAAGTGAATGCCTGTATGAGTGTGTGTGTCTGTCTGTGTGAGTGAATGCATGCATGAAAGCAAAAGTGTGTGCATGAGAGATCGGGAGAGTGAGAGCAATGTGTAAATGAATGCAGGAATGAATGAAGTGGCTGTGTGTGTGCGAGTGCGGAAGAGTGAGCGATGTCTGAATAAATGTAGGTATGAATGAGGAAGTGCTGTGTCTGTGTGAATGAGTAAGTGTCTGTGTGAGATCGGGAGAGTGAGAGCGATGTGTGAATGAATGAAGGTGTGTGTGTGTGTGTGATCGGAAGAATGAGATTAATGTATGAATGAATGCGTAAGTGGTTGTGTGGCATGTGGTTGTGAGATTGGGAGAGTGAGAGTGATGTGTGAATGAATGCGTGAATGAATGCAGATATGAATGAGGAAGTGGCTGTGTGTGTATGTGTGAGATCGGGAGAGTGAGAACGATGCGTGAATAAATGCAGGTATGAATGAGGAAGTGGCTGTTTGTATGTGTGAGATTGAGAGAGTGAGAGCGATGTGTGAATAAATGAATGCAGGTATGAATGAGGATGTGACTGTGTGAGATGGGGAGAGTGAGAGCAATGTGTGAATGAATGCAGGTATGAATGAGGATGTGACTGTGTTTGACTGGGAGAGAGTAAGAGTGATGTGTGAGTGAATGCAGGTATGAATGAGGCAGTGACTGTGTGAGAGATCGGAAAAGAGTGAGAGGGATGTGTGTGACTGAATGTATGAATGAATACAAAAGAGACTGTGTCTGTGTGTGTCTGTGTGTGTCTGTGTGTGTCTGTGTGTGTCTGTGTGTGCCTGTGTGTGTCTGTGTGTGTCTGTGTGTGTCTGTGTGTGTCTGTGTGTGTCTGTGTGTGTCTGTGTGTGTTATGGACGAAAGGTACACAAACCTCATTGCTGCTGCAGTGATCACTCCCACTCTCTCTCTATTGCTCATACACACACCTCTCAACCTCTTACTTAGATAAAGAAATCTGGACAAATCCAAAAATAATGGGGGACCCTTTTAAGTGCTGCTCTTACAAGCTTTGAAAGCTGACAGAAATACAGGTTTTGCATTAGCATGAATTTTCTGAAGAGTATGAAAACCAACTGTCATTATTTTCTGACTTCAGCCTCAATGATCTGCCAGTGTTTTGCCAGAAAACGACAATTTTATGAGAAAAAAAATCTGGGCATTCTGTGAAAATCTGTACAGTTGAGAGGTATGCTGGACAGAGCCAAATAATAGGGACAGATGTTAAATATTGCTCTTTATAAATATAAAATCAGTAAGTTTGCCATTCGGTTTACTTACCTTTTAACCATAGTAGGTCAATGTTATGCTGTTAAGTAGATTGTACACATGTTCTTTGTGTTTCACTGTTGCAGTCATTACATTTGGGTTATCTGCTTGCAGATTGCCCTCAGTTGGCCTGATTAACAAAGTCTTGGGTCCTGCGGTTGCTGTCCCTTCTTCCATGACGTCAGGGGTATAAAACATGCAGCTGATGCCATTACATCAGTCTTTCTTGCCGTGCGGTGCCCGAAGCAGTAGTAGTTCGCAAGTGACAGTCGGCCGACTCCTGAAATTTTTGTTTTAGAGTTTCAGAACCGAAGTCTTCAACTATAGCTAAGTACCCCGTTGGGGAAATTTTTTCTTGCCCCTTACCGATGTCAGTAAAAGTTAATAATTGCATTACTTTTGGAAAGCAAATACCTCATAAAGATTTTCATTCGTACTGTATTCCTTGCCTAGGCCCTGACCACGACGTACCTTGCTGTCAGTTTTGTTCTTTATTTAATCAGTGCACTATTTGTCATCGGTATATTTTTGCCTCTATATATTTTGGTTCTCTGTTCATTTATCCAGAAATGTCATCTGTTAGCCATCCGACTACCGGGATTCCGAAAAAATGCAAAGATAGAGACAGGTCACCAAGCTCCAAAACAGTCGACGACGCTTCTCCTAAGCCAGTCGCCAGTTCGCCAGTACTCAGGTGCTTTCGCAGCCCCTGATACCCGCTTCTTCTGATTCGCAGACCTCTACTGAGACCCATTCATATGCTGCAAGATGCTTCATCTATGGAACCCACGGATGCCTCTACCTTGGATGGGTCCGGAGCTGCTGTGCAGGCATCGGCTTCTGAGGGTGTATTCAGGCCTACGGACTTGCATATTAAATCGACACCTCCTTCATTACTTAGGCCTAAATCTCGATCCATGTCTATAAAAACGACGCCCAGGTCACATGCTCAGGCATCTATGCCTAAAAAACAAAAGATAAGAATGGCTGAAGATCTAATAACTCTAATCAGCGGTAGCCAACCCCCCCCCCCCTTCTAAGTGGCATAGGACTGAGGTTGATTATGAATCTTCTGATTAGGATTATGTTTTTTCTGACTCTTCTGATGGTCTGGATTTGCCCTTACCTATTTATGAGGATTCTGATGCAGAGGATTCTATTCCCTCTGCTTCCCCTCCTGAGGATTTTTCTTTTGGGGAAACCTTACATACTCTAAGGGAGCATTTCCACTGGGAAAGCCAGGATTTTTCTGATTCAAAAAAGAGACTTGGGGACTTCCTTCTCCTTCTTCAGTACAGAACTTTAGGTATTCCTCCTGTACTAGACATTGATGCTTTCTCAGACTCTAGTTTGGCCCCTGTTTCCGTGCCTCCTGCACCCAGAAAACCTGACTGATACTACAGGGTCCCAGAGTCCCACAAGTTCCTTTTCAAAAATCTCATTGCAGATCCAGAGACTATTTCACAGGGGCCCAAGGGCATTAAGGCTTCTACTGCTAAAAATCCTACCCCTTATGATAGCGACTCCAGTGTGCTGGATAGATGGGGTAAGAAGGTTTAAAGCCCTAATGACCAAGGTTGCAGAATTGTAAACTGACAGTTTCATATGTTAAAATATCAGCAACATGTTACTGGACTGCTTAAACAGAAAATTATGTTGATTCCTGACTGTGGAAAATAAAGAAGTACAGGATTCAATGCATTCTGCCGAACAAGTTGGAAAACCTACTTTGCAATGTGGTTTTGATTCATTAGAGGCCTCTTGCAGGCTGCTGTTCTTGGGTCTGTGCTCAGAAGGCATGCTTGGCTTAAGGAGCAATCTTTGCCTGATCATGTTAAGGCTAAATTGTTGGATGCTCCTTTAAATCAGGACCGCCTGTTTGGCAACAAGGCTGAGGAAGTTCTTAAAAAGATGGACGATAAAGCTAAATTTATGCAAACTGTTAAAGATTTTTTTTACAGGTTGAGCCTCCTAGATTTAGTAGGCACTGGCCGTCTAAGAATTGGTCCTTTCTAGCCCCTTCCAGGTCTTCTGAAGCTAAACCCAGACACAGCAAAAACCCTAGGTTTCAGTCCCAGGGGGCTCACAGAGCTAAGCAGTGGGGGGCCTCCACTTCCAAGTGTGGGAATAATAAGACTCCCCCCTATGGTAAACTGTCTCAATGACTTCCTTTTAAAATTTCCAAGCACTTATCAACTGACTGCCCCTTTTGGGGGGAAAGATTGCTCTTCATGCAAAGAATTGAGAACTCATTACCCAGGACAAATGGGTTTTAAATATAGTGTCCCAGGGATACAGATTTCACTTCCACACATTGCCAACACGAAGCGGGTGGCTGGACCTGCCCCCAAATCAGTGGGCAGACGCCCAAAAACAATTACTTTCTCTCTTAAGCATGGGGGCTATTCAGCTGGTGCCAGAAGAGGAAAAGGGACAAGATTTCTACTTGAGACTTTTCCTGGTACCCAGAAAAGACAATTCATGGCGTCCTATCCTGGACATTTCTACTCTAAACACCTTTTTGGAGATTCCAAAATTCAAGATGCTGACTCTTCACAAATTACTTCCTATGCTAGGCAAAGATGCCTGGTTGGCAACACTAGATTTAAAAGAAGCATACCTGCACATCCCAATCAGGGAATTTTGCAGAAGATACCTACGCTTCAAAGCAGGCTACACACACTATCAGTTCTCTGCACTGCCCTTTGGCTTATCTACTGCGCCCAGGGTATTCACAAAGTGCCTAGCTCCAGTTATTGCATTTTGCAGACAAAGAAATATTCAAATATACCCATACCTGGATGATTGTCTAATTCAGGCAGAAAGCCAGGACATAACTTTTGAATCATCTGGCCTTTGTAAAAAGGGTTCTAACTTGTCTGGGGTACACCATAAACAAAAGAAATCACACCTGGTACTCTGTCAACAAATTATATTCCTGGGAGCAAGCTTGAATACAATTTCCCAGATGGCTAACCTCACGCCAGAAAAGCAAATTCATTTGACAACCTACTTCAAACAAGTGGCCACAAAAACCCTGCTATATCTGCAAGACAAATACTGCAAGCCTTGGGGTTCATGGCCTCCTGCATTCTTCTAATTCCATATGCAAGACTGCATATGATGAAACTACAGTGTTATCTAAAAAGCCTATGGTGTCAACATTCTCAAGACCTAGAAACAATAATTCCTATCATAGCAGCAAAATAATTCCAAAGGCACACCAGTGGCTAATAATCCAATGCTTCTTTATAAGAAAGAGACCTTTATTACAACGAAACTTCTCAACACAGTAAGCGCTTTCACGTTATATAAACGCTTCTTCAGACTTCAATGTACTGCAATGAATTTCATGCCTTTAAATACTATAGTCACCAAAGACTAAACTAATTAATCAATTAAGCAATATTTTAAATTCTTAAAGTGCAAGTGCTCACTAAATATATAGATAGACAAAATACATAAAGAAAACCACATAAAAAGACATAAAAAAACATAAAAAAATGCATAAAATACATAATGATTTATACACATACATTTTAAAAACTATCATAAAAATTCATATAACGCATTAAGACACTTAATGCTTAAAAGCCTTGGCTGCTAAAAATGGTTTTAAAGTGATTTTTTCGTTTAGACCATGTTTATGTGCCTGCAGTCTGAGGATCCATCTATTCTCAACCTCCTCTGTGCGATTCTTAATATTCCCTAACCTACTGTTACTTTTGACCAATTCTAAAACTTTAAACTTGAAGTGATGTAAGGACCCCTTCTCCATGACATGTCGTGCTAATGCATTGGTCGTGTCTTCTTTACTAACTGCATATACGTGCTCCCTTATACGCTCACGCAATGTACGATTTGTTTTGCCTACATAGTACTTCTGACAAAGTTGACATTGTGCTATGTAGACTAAATTTTTAGATCTACAGTCAGCATAGCACCTAAAAGTATAAATTCTTCCAGTATATGGGTGAACAAAGGCTTTTTCTTCTGCTATGAATCTACATTGGTTGCAGGTCCTACAAGGAAATGTACCTGCTCTCTGAGATTTTAAGTGTCCTGTATCTGTTCTTTCAGGGACAGAACAAGATCTAGTTGAATTCACTTATCTGAATGGGACCACTGACTTTCTTGAGTTTCAAAGCACTCACTCACGCGAGGTAGTACAATTTCTTGATGTTCAGTTGACTAAGGGACCAAATGGTATTAACATGGAAATGTTTAGGAAGACATGCTGGAGGAATAACCTCCTCCATCTTGTAGCATGCACCCTAGACATATCTATTCGAATATAGTTATGAATCAAACACTTAGGGTATCCAAGTTAACTACTGATGAGTTAGCTTTTACAAACCAGAAAGATACTTTAGAAAGGAATTTTATATCAAGAGGATATAATAAGAAAGTGGTACATGATACCATAGCTACAAGCGATAAATTTAGGTCAGACAGGGGTATACCATTTTATTACAATAAGACAGAGACTAACATTACAGATAGAAAGAAGCCATCCGCTGTGAAGAATAGGCTCATTATACCATTCACCAATAGAAATGGTCAGATTAAAAAGTTCATAGAAAATAATTGGAAAATTTTAGTCATGGACGACAGAATCAAGACCTTGGTGGAAGAGGTACCAAACATAGCATATAGGAACATGAAATCTTTAAAGAGGCTTTTATGCTATGAAAGAACAGACACAGGACACTTAAAATCTCAGAGAGCAGGTACATTTCCTTGTAGGACCTGCAATCAATGTAGATTCATAGCAGAAGAAAAAGCCTTTGTTCACCCATATACTGGAAGAATTTATACTTTTAGGTGCTATGCTGACTGTAGATCTAAAAATTTAGTCTACATAGCACAATGTCAACTTTGTCAGAAGTACTATGTAGGCAAAACAAATCGTACATTGCGTGAGCGTATAAGGGAGCACGTATATGCAGTTAGTAAAGAAGACCCGACCAATGCATTAGCACGACATGTCATGGAGAAGGGGTCCTTACATCACTTCAAGTTTAAAGTTTTAGAATTGGTCAAAAGTAACAGTAGGTTAGGGAATATTAAGAATCGCACAGAGGAGGTTGAGAATAGATGGATCCTCAGACTGCAGGCACATAAACATGGTCTAAATGAAAAAATCACTTTAAAACCATTTTTAGCAGCCAAGGCTTTTAAGCATTAAGTGTCTTAATGCGTTATATGAATTTTTATGATAGTTTTTAAAATGTATGTGTATAAATCATTATGTATTTTATGCATTTTTTATGTTTTTTTATATCTTATGTGGTTTTCTTTATGTATTTTGTCTATCTATATATTTAGTGAGCACTTGCACTTTAAGAATTTAAAATATTGCTTAACTGATTAATTAGTTAAGTCTTTGGTGACTATAGTATTTAAAGGCATGAAATTCATTGCAGTACATTGAAGTCTGAAGAAGCGTTTATATAACGTGAAAGCGCTTACTGTGTTGAGAAGTTTCGTTGTAATAAAGGTCTCTTTCTTATAAGGAAGCATTGGATTATTAGCCACTGGTGTGCCTTTGGAATTGTTTAGCTGCTCTGCTTTTTCGTTCTACCAAGGCACTTTACTCCGCTGAGGTGTTTGCTTTGCCCAATAATTCCTATCATACCTTGTCTACGCCTAGAGTTCCTTTGGTGGGCAGAGGCCTGCCACGAAAACAAGGGACTACCTTTCACACCACCCCCTGCCGCCCAAACCCTAACAGATGCATCAGACTATGCATGGGGGGCTCACCTGGCAGGGAAGTGCATTAAGGGCAAATGGAATTCAAGTCAAATGCACCTGCATTATTATTATTCTTTCGGCTTTTCCTGCTTAGGGGTCGCCACAGCGGATCACCTGTGTCCATTTCTTCCTGTCCTCTGCATCTTGCTCTGTCACACCCAACCACCTGCATGTCATCTCTAACAACATCCATAAACCTTATCTTAGGCCTTCCTCTTTTCCTCTTACATGGCAGTTTCATCCTTTTCCCAATATACCCAGCATCCCTCCTCAGCACATGTCCAAACCCAACACAATCTCGCCTCTCTGGCTTTTTCTCCAAACTGTCCAACCTGGGCTGACCCTCTAATATACTTATTCCTAATCCTGTCTACCCTCGTCACACCCAGTGCTAATCTTAACATCTTTAACTCTGCCACATCCAGCTCTGACTCCTGCCTTTTTGTCAGTGCCACTGTCTCCAACCCATATAACATAGCTGGTCTCACTACCCTTTTGTAGACCTTCCCTTTCACTCTTACTGGTACTCATCTGTCACAAATCACTCCTGACACTCTTCTCCACCCACTCCACCTAGCCTGTACTCTCCTTCTCCTCTCTTCCACACTCGCCATTACTCTGAACTGTTGATCCCAAGTATTTAAACTCCTCCGCCTTCGCCAACTCTACTCCCTGCATCCTCACCATTCCTCTATCCTCCCTTTCATTCACACACATATATTCCGTTTTAGTCTGGCTGACCTTCATTCCTCTCCTCTCTAGAGCATATCTCCACCTCTCCAGGTTCTCCTCAACCTTTTCCCTACTCTCACTACATATCACAATGCCATCTGCAAACATTATAGTCCACGGGGACTCCTGTATATCAGTCAAAAAGAAATGTTAGCTGTACAGAATGCTCTGACAGCCTTCAAGGACCACATTCTTCCAGGACAACTAATGGTAAAGACGGACAACACTGAACCTTGCAACCTGGCTAATTACTTAATCTCTCCTTTACCATCCCCCAGCAAACCTGTGATTGATATAATTTTAGAGGCAAGGAGGGCCTAGTACTAGAAAATCTTGTGCTATGTAATGGAAAAGATTCTGTGCCTGTAACCAATCTCAAGGGATGAGCACATCAGCGCCCAGTTTACCTCAGGTTTTACAATACTTAACTGAGATGCTTCACAAGGGGGCCTGTCTTTTTCCTCCATTAAAGTCCACGCCTCATCCATTTCAGCTCATTATAACAGAACCTCCCCTCTTCTTTCATCCACTGCTCAAGCAGTTCCTCAGAGGGGCCAAAAATTTGAGACCACTCAGGAGAGCTCCAACCCCAGCCTGGGACCTTAACTTTGTCATGGAGAAACTCACTCTACCTCCTTTCGAGCCAGTTGCTACTGCAGACTTAAAATTTCTTCCTTGGAAAACAGCTTTCCTTTTAGCAATCACTTCAGCTAGAAGGGTATCTGAATTACAGGCCCTTATAGAAGTGGAGCCTTTCATAATCTTTCATGCGGACAGGGTGTCCCTCAGAACCAATCCATCCTTCATGCCCAAGGTGGTATCCAGTGTGGCTCTTAATCAGTCCATTCATTTGACAACCTTCTTTCCCAATCCACAGAATAAAGGGGAACGGATACTGCATTCCTTAGATGTGCACAAACAACTTAGATTCTACTTGGACAGGACTAAACCTCAAAGGGAGTCTGAATAACTGCTGGTGGCGTTTGCTGCAGAGGCAGAAGGGAAGGCTATTTCAAAGCAAACCATTTCTAAATGGATAAGCCATTGCATTCATTTCTGCTATAAGCACCTTGGAAAACTTATCCCCCAGGGGATCAGGCCTCACTCCACCAGGGCTGCATCTACCTCTACAGCCTTTCTCAGAGGCGTCCCTACCAGGGACATCCTAGAAGCTGCTACCTGGAGTTCTGTACATACTTTCACCAAGCATTATCATTTGCCAATTTTCTCTAAATCCAGAGCTGGCTTTGCCACTGAAGTCTTGCAGGGCCTTATAGCTGGCCCTAATGCTGTCTAAATTACTCCTCCCAACCATAGCTTTGGGAATCTACCCAAATGTATTGACTGCAACAGTGTTGCAGTCCTCGTTACCCTCCCTCCAGCCCCCTAACTTTTTTTGGCTATACCTCTACTTTCCTTTACTATGCTTAAAAGCCTTTTTGGTGCATTTGCTTTTTTTGTTGGAGATGTATCTTTGTGCTTTTATGTTTAATTGCTTCCCATTAGGGGGGCACCTGACATCTGGGGCAAGAAAAACTGATGTAATGGTGTTGGCTGAATGTTTTATATCCCTGACGACCTGACTTCGTAGAAGGGACCGCAAGACTTTGTTAATCAGGCCGACTGAGGGCAACCTGCAAGCAGATAATCCAAATGTAATGACTGCAACAGTGAATACACTGTAATATCTACATTTATGGTAAGTGTACACAACTGTATTTTTCTTTTTTGGTAATTATTACCAATTGTCTTTTTATTGTACTTTGGAGCTTTTCTCCCCGAGTCTGGCCTCCTCGGTAAACAAATGTCAGATAAATAAATATCTACTTTATTATGCAGTCCGCGAGATGGTCGGTCAGTGGAGAATTTTCTTACATTGATACTGGTCCTTGGTGCAAAAAAGGTTGGAGAACACTGCTCTAAGTAACATTTTTTGAACTAGCTCTTCTTGAGTAGTCTCATAGTCGTTCAGCTTTTTCTTTTGGCAAAACTGCAAAAATCAGAGGTTGAACTGAATAGCTGTTTTTTTCCACTGTCCAGACTTTTGTTACTTGTGTTTATTCCTTCAGTGTTTGATTTTTTAATCAATTTTGAGCACATTTGACTAATTTTTTTTCCTTTAAATTACTAAAAGCCATCTTTTGTACCAAAGCTGGAATTTGAACTTGTTTTTGCAGAACAGTTGCTGGATTCTTCACAGTCAATGTTTTCTCTTCACGTTTACTATCTGATTTTGTTTCAGGCTCTCTAAGTTTCTTTGTTGGCATCCAGGCGCTGTACTTACTTGCCAGTAAATTAGTTTTACTAAAACAGGGCTTACTACCCAGTAACTGAATTATTACTAAAAGAGGCAGAATTACTGACTCTTGTCTGTCAGTTTCTTTTTTTTCACACTGAAAGAGCTGAAATTGAGCTGTCAATCTACAGTGTAAATTTTTAACACACCTCGTGCTATGAAAAGCAGAATTAACAATTATGTAAAAAGTAGTCTAAGATAATTATGAGGAAAGAAACTTGATTACACATGCAGTAAGACTGTAACCTGAGTAGTACAAGAAATTTTAAATAATTCCAATGTGCATGTACAATTCACTGTACATCACTGTACTGTGGTTTTACATATAAGTTCTGCTTTCTCACGTATTATTTTGTCTACTTTAGCTGCCATTTAATGGTTGTCTCTTTTTATCACTGTTGTATGACTGCAAGATTGGTATATATGAATATGGAAGGGATGTGGGGGAGCATCCAAAGCAAATGCTGTATTTTTGTTTTATTTAGGTTAATGATGTTTTTGTCCTTGTTTCTTCAGTTATTTAACAGAAGGTTAAATGTGTAGTACATGGTTTTTGGGAGATATTTATTTAGTTTTATTTTTACTTATTTTACATTTGTTAACCAGGCTAGTACAACTGGATATATTTCCATTTTCAGCAGAGGCCCCGGGTGAAAAGCTCCACATTAACATTAAAAACAAGTTTATAATGCACACTTGTAAGAGAAGAAAAAGACAAAGTAAAAATATAAGAAGTAATAAAACAACAAAATAAGTGAGAGAGCAGAAGTTACACGGTCACTATATGCATAAACACCATATTGGAAAAAAATAAATATTTACAGAAAATAAGAAAGAAAAACTTTGACAAGGAGATTAAGTACTCTTGCAGTGAAATATATGAGGTTGTTTACAGTATGTTAACAGTTATTTCATATCATATATTTACAACAGTAATTTAAAAACAGTTTTTGGTACCCAGGGGTAGAAAGTGTTAAAACAAAAAATATAGATATCTTTTTTTTTTTGTTTTTTGCACTCTGTCATATGCATACTATGCTGAATGGCAGATTTACTGATTTCTAATTCCTTTATGGTATTGTGAGATGGTATCTTATTTATATTTAATAGTGGAACTACAGAGATTGCTATATAACTTTTTCTTGTTGGTTTAAGCATTTGATGTGTAGAAAGACTTGTTATGGTATAATTAAATATTAAATGTTTTTGAGTTTAAATTGTTTCTTCACTTGTGTGCATTTGTTTTAGGTGTTATGATGAAGTAAATTTTTTTGTCTTTGTTTTGATGATTTGTGTTATGTTTTACGTTTCTTTAGAATATGTTGATTTTTTCACCATGAAGTTATGTCTGTAAGTGATTTGGTAATATTGAATGTTTTGTTGTGCTCTAAATTTATTATAATATTTTTTTAAGATGCTGCCTGTATTCTTGCTATTTTGTTATACCACAATGACATTTTCAAAATATGAGTTTTTCTTTTCCATTTAGATTTTTCTGATAAAAATGTTTTTTTGTCAGAAGTACATCTTTAAAAAATGGGAAAACCTATCCCATATATACTGACGTATTCCAGAGTAGCGTGTTTTTTATTAGTCTAGGGATGTATACTTTATGTCCATTGGAGGAGGTTATGATAAGGTTTATTCAACAGTCTTATGAGTGATGCTGTTGTGTGGTTTCATTAATGTTTCACTAATGTGTAAATAACAGGTTTTGCATGTTAAGGTGAGGATTGCGGTGTGCCAGAGATTTCTTATTTCACTGAGAACATACTGATATTGGAATTGTGTAAGTAGCTGAGGTGTTGGTGGTGTGGAGGGCAATTTTTTTAGCTTTCAATATCACTTGTTTTTGAGTGTTGGAATGCTTTATGATATTTGAGTGCGGATCAGAAAAATCTCACATTTTTGTGACAGAATCTACGGTTTGTCATACAGGTTGTTAATGCAGAAAAAAAGATGATGCAAAATAATTAAACTGGCCTGAGGCCTGATTACATGGGACCATCCGAAATCTAAACTGACAGTTATCATAGGCGTGTACGAGATTCAGGCATTAGTAACCTGACATACACATTCTGGGTTGTTTTCTACCTGATTTTACTTAGAGAGGTGCTGGCTTAAAGAGAATGGTTAAGTGTTTAGTTATGTGATGTTTTTGATTTATCAGAAGTAATACTTAAAAAGTGACAATGTTATGCTTAAGCAGCAATACATTTCTCTTACTTTTTTTCAGATGAATTTACAATGGTTGCTTTACAAAGAATACTACTTAGCAAAATGTGTTACCTTGATCAAGTTTAGCCACAAAAATCCTGTTTTTTTTTTCAAAATGTGTCTACTGACATGTAATTATTACTATTGTATGCCTCAAAGTTCCTTCACTAGCCAACATTCCTCATAAACCACGATTCTTGTTCCCCTTAAAAAGCAAAGGGTTGAAGTACAAGTCAAAGCAATATATTAAATTGTATCTTTAATGACCTCTGCTGTCAAGTAAAATACAGATTATTTAATAAAGCTGCATAGTTTTTAGTTGTAACTTTAGCTTTTTTTTTACTTATGATAGTAGCTTAATTTACACTGATTGATATGCAAAGCAAAACATGGTAAAAGAGCAATTAAAATAGCAAATGGTAGTCATGGCTACGTCACAGAGACAGATTGAGGTTTACAGCAGTATCAGAACAAACTGAAGGGAAGGATTGTAAAAACTTGATGAGAAAATGCTTCAGCTTTTGGACTTTCTGTTTATTCAAGTAACCCATAGAGTAAATATTACAAGTGTGACACAGGAAAAAGCAGCCAAGACCTATACTAATTGGACTTCCAGGATGGCTCCACACTAACTGCTTAATTTCTTCTCTCCCAGTGTGAAAACAAAGTAAGAGTGCCAGTGTTTTTTTTTTCCCCAGGGGGAGGTAATTTCAGTTATTTTCTAGGAAGCACAGTGCCTGGATGCTAGCAAAGAAATTTAGAGAAACTGAAATAAAATGTGAGGAGAAAACAATGGCTGTGAAGAATTCTGCAGCGGTTCAGCAAAAAGCATTTCAAGCTCCAGCTTTGGTGCAAGACCTGAAACACTGAAAAAGTATATCAACATAAATAACGAAAGGCTGGATAAAATCGAAGTTTTAAACAAATATTCAGATGAGTTGATAAAAGTGCAAAAATCAGAGGTCGAAATGAAGAAAAGGCTGGCTGAGTATGAGATTGCTCAAGAAGCGAGGTTTCAAAAAATGGTAGACTTGGAGGACAGGGCGTCTAGGGAAACCTGAGATTTTCTGCTCCACCAAAGAAGCTGAAAGGAAGAAACTGTAGTAATTTTATGAAAGCACAAGCAACTAGACTGGCATTCCACAACGGGTTCCTATTACGTTATCGAAAGATAACATAATCGAACGGCCAAAACATTGAAACGGCTGCATTTCAAAGTTTGAATTGTGGGATCACAGTACAGTGAAGATTGGGATATTTGCCCTTTCCTCACTGTAGTGCGATCTCTTGAGTTGGAATATACATTTAGTGGGGGGGCACAGCCCCCCCACAATACAAGTTTTGAAATGCAGCCATTTCGATCTTTCGGCCGTTCAGTTACGTTATCTTTCGACAGCGTAATATGAACCCTTCCACAACAGGAGTTGTTAACTGAAAGGGCACATTGTGTATGCTCCAGACTTGGCCATGAGAAAGTTGCCATAGCCTCTAATAGTAAATATGCAATACTACCAGCACAAAGAGTTGAGCCTTACAAAACTGTGGTAGGACAAAGTATTAAAAGTTGGAGATAGTAAGGTGTATGTGGAAAATGATTACTCACTGTACACCAGGCAGAATAGGAATACATTTATTCCAGTAATCGGGGAATGTTGAGAAACATGGGTGAGATTCAAGCTGCTGTTTCCAGCTATCTTCAGAACATTTTTCCCTGGAGTATGTAATTTTTGATGCAGAACATGGTAAAGAGGGAATACAAAAGTTTGTCCAACAAAAAGTGAGCTATCAAACAGATGGGGACTCTGCTTCTTATTCTTTTGGTGATAAAGTTCATAGAGAGAGGTGGCTAGTGAATGCTTTTTCAGTGTTCCAACGAAAAATGCTTTTGAGACCGAGAAAAGCCCAAGAGTTGACTAGAAGGACCAGCAGTAATGCTGGAAATGAACAACAGACTGGAGTTTGGAGATGGAGATCAACAGGAAGAAAACCAGTGGCTCAGAAATTAATGAAGAAATCTGGGATTACAAGCCAGCAGTCATATTTGTGATATGGCTGAACAAGAAAAGCTGAAAGTTAGACTTGTTTCACTTTAACTTGTATGGGATTCCACAGCAATATGCCCTACTTCATGTAATTGATGTTTGAATGAACATTAAAGAGAGGGGAAGAGGAAATAAGAGGTAACTGAGGGGAAGAGGAAATAAGAGGTAACTGGAATGAATGGATTAAAGTCTTTGGCTTGATCTAACAACTTTTAAGGCAAAGCAAGTAAATAAGGGGACACTGAATATAATGACAAGGTTTCCTTTAGGAAACAAATGTTCACAGTGCAACATTAGAACATTGTAACTGAAAGTAACTGTCTGATGTTCTTCGTCTCCCATTGCTGCAGTCCTTACATATGGGTACTCCGCTGTCCACAATCGGCCCGAATACCAAAGGGCTAGAACCGGCGTCGGTCATCGGCGCCCAAGACTGACGTCAGTACGTGCCAGTACAAATGCACATGACCGACGCCATAACCTCAGTCTTTCTTGCCGCGTGGTCCTAAGCAGAAGCAGCATTTGCAAGTGCCGTTCGGCGTTCTGGAATTGTCGGTTTTCGAGTTTCAGACCGGAGACCAAGTTGGGCTAAGTACCCCGTTGGGGACGCACTTGTCTTTTTCTTGCCTCAGTATTGACGGATGTCAGAAAAAGTTAATAACTGTATTTCTTGTGGGAAACAGATTCCTCATAGGGATTACCATTCACTCTGTATTCCTTGTTTGGGGCCTGAGCACGACGTTGTTGGGTGTCGCTTTTGTGCTACTTTTAACAAGCGTACTATTAAACGTCGGTTGGACTGTGCTAGGCTGGTGTTTGGTAAACGTAATTACAACATGCCGTCGGATTCGCCGATGCCTGGTTCTTCTAAAAAACGCAAAGAGAAGTCTTTGCGGTCCAAACAGGATGAGTCGTCCACTCGGACGCCGGTTCTGGAGAACCACTGACTACTTCAGCGGCTCCTTCTGAAAGTTTACCTGAGTCTCAAGGGGAGCCTTTGTTACTACAGGAAGTGGCTTCTCCTGTGTTAGGCCAGGCTGAGGGTGCTTCTCTGATGTCAGTGGTTCCCTCCCCTCATAGGGTAGTTAGGCCTCCTCCTTCTCAAAGCAAAGCCCATTCTAAGTCTAAGTCTGCCCCTGCTGGTGCTAGTCCCCAGGGTCCAGCTCCTAGGAAGCACATGTTAAAGATGGCTGAAGATTTGATTACTTTAATTAGGGGTTCTATGCCCCCCCCTGCAAAGAGGCCCAGGGTAGAGAGAGTTGAAGGGTTTGGTTCAGTCTTCCAATGAGTCAGATTCCTCTGTAGAAGAACTTCAGGATTTCCCTCCCTATTCTGATTCGGAGGCTGAGGACACTACTCCCTCTGCGTCCCCTCCAGAAGATTTTTCTTTCTCTGAGACTTTGCTTTCCATGAGGGAACATTTCAAATGGGAGGGCCAGGATTATTCTGATTCTCGAAAAAGGCTAAGAGAATTCTTGTTTTTGCCTCAGCATAGGCCCTTGGCTATTCCCCCTGTACTGGATGTTGTTCAGGATGTATTTTCTGAGGCTGCCCTTAACCCAGATTCTCTGCCTCCTGCCCCGGTTAAACCAGATAGATACTACAGGGTTCGGAAGCTCACAAGTACTTATATAAGAGTCCTAGGGCTGATCCAGAAACTATTACTCAAGGCCCCAAAGGTGTTAGGGCTTCTGTGGTTAGGAATCCAGTTCTTCTGGACAAGGATGCTAGGGCCCTGGATAGGTGGGGTAAAACTGTATACCTCTTCTACTTTGGCTATGAGAGCTTTAAATTGTCAGTTTCATATGCTCAGGTATCAAAATTATTTGCTGGGCCAATTGAAATGTAAAGTAGATGCTTTAGCTGAAGGTATTGAATGTAAGGAGCTTCAGGATTTAGTGCATGCTTCAGACCAAGTTGGTAAGCATTCTTTGCAGTGTGGTTTTGATGCTTTACAGGCTTCTTCCAGGGTGGCTGCTACTAGTTCAGTTGTTCGCAGGCATGCCTGGCTTAAAGATCAGACCTTGTCGGAGCATGTTAAGGCTCGAATTATGGATGCTCCTCTGCAGTCTGATGTTCTTTTTGGCCCTCCAGTAGAATCAGTTTTGAAAAAAATGGAGGAAAAAGCTAAGTCTATGCAGACAGTTAAGGACTTTTTACAGGTTCAGCCCCCTAAGTTCAGTAGGAATTGGCCTGCTAAGGGATGGTCTTTCCCCTCTTCGGATTATCAACCTAGGGGCAGGTCGAGGCAAGGTAGAGGTAGGGCTTCCTCTCAGGGCCCTGTTACTTCTAGGTCTTTGAGTTCTTCTACCCCTTCTGCTGGGGAGGGTAGGGGTCAGTCCTTTCGGAAACAGACCCAATGACCTTTGTCTTCAGCTGCCGGACTCTGCCTTGCTGGCAGCTCCTCTAGGAGGAAAACTGGGACTTTTCAAAAGGAATTGGCATTTGGTTACCCAAGACAAATGGGTATTGGACATAATAAATCGAGGCTACAAATTTTATTTTCACACATTCCCTCCTTTCAAAGGTATGCCGGATGTGCCTCATCAGCAAAGACTGGAAGCACAGGCACAAATTTCTTCTCTGCTTCAGTTGGGAGCAATACAGGAAGTACCTTCTGCAGAAAGAGGCACAGGGTTTTATTCTCGTCTTTTCTTAGTGCCAAAGAAAGGAAATACTTGGAGGCCAATTCTGGATTTGTCCATTCTAAACACCTTTCTGGAAATTCCAAAATTCAAGATGTTAACACTGCAACAGCTGTTACCTATGCTGGGCAAAGATCACTGGATGGTGACTCTGGATCTCAAAGAGGCCTATCTTCACTTCCTATCAGGCCCAGTTGCAGAAAATTCCTGAGATTTCGAATGGGAATTTGCATTATCAGTTCTCTGCATTGCCCTTTGGCTTGTCTACTGCCCAGGGTATTCACAAAAGTCCTGGCTCCAGTAATAGCTTTTCTCAGACTAACAGGAATTCAAATTTATCCTTATCTGGACGACTGTTTGATTCTGGCTCAAGGCAAGCACGAACTTCTTCAACATCTGCAGTATGTAATGACAGTTTTAAGTTGCCTAGGGTATTCTGTGAACGAAATAAAGTCCAGTCTAGTACCCTCACAAGAGATGTGTTTTCTGGGTGTAAGACTGAATACAGCTGCTCAGATGGCATTTCTTACCCCGGACAAACAAAGAAATCTTCACCTATACTTCCAACAGCTATCAGTAATGTCCAGGCTGACTGCAAGGACAGTCCTTCAAGCCTTGGGGTTCATGGCATCTTGCATTCTAGTACTTCCCAATGCCAAACTGCATATGAGGAAGCTACAATGGTATCTCAAAAGCGTTTGGACTCAACACAGCCACGATGTGGACACTGTCATTCGGATTCTACCTTGCATTCAGAAAGAATTTCTGTGGTGGGCTCAGGAATGTCACCTAAACAAGGGGCTCTCTGTGACCCAACCAGAGGCAAGTCAGATATTAACGACAGATGCCTCGGAGTCAGCCTGGGGAGCTCATTTCAGAGGAAAATGGATTCAAGACCTTTGGCCCCCAGAGCTACTTCACTTGCATATCAACATGAAAGAGATGCTGGCAGTTCAATTTGCTTTGGAAGGATTCAAGAGCCTACTTCAACCAGGACTGGTATTGATTCAAACAGACAACACAACTGTCATGTGGTACATCAACAAGCAGGGGGGAACTCATTCTTACCCTCTTTGCAGACAAGCAATGCTGTTATGGGAAACTGCTTTGAATCTGCACATCACTCTTCGAGGACAGTTTCTGCCAGGAGCACAAAATTCGTTAGCAGATGTTCTGAGCAGACAGATTGTGGATCCTCACGAATGGAAATTGGACCCTCAGGTATTTCTTCAGTTGACCAGGGCTTGGGGAACTCGAGACATAGATCTGTTCGCTTCTCCTCTGAATTTCCAACTGCCACTGTTTTGCACAAGGCTGTTTCATCCAAAAGCCTGGAAAATAGATGCACTATCCTTCAGTTGGAGCAACCTTCACGTGTATGCTTTTCCTCCTTTGCCTCTTCTTCCAAAGGTGCTGTTGAAAGTCAGCAGGGACAAACCTTGCATGATCCTTATAGCACTGGATTGGCCTCGTCAGCATTGGTACCCTCTGTTGAGGAGCTTAATTCATGGAACACCTTGGCCATTACCACAGATTCCTCACTTATTGTCTCAGGAAAACAATCAATTTCTCAATGTCAGGGTGCAATCCCTACACCTGACAGCCTGGCGCATTCTGTTTTAGAGAAGGAGAGCCTTCAGCTCCCTCAACAAGTTTTGGATGTTATTTTAGAAGCCAGGCGTCCTAGTACTCGAAAAGTTTATGCTGATAAATGGAAGAGATTTTTTCTTTGGAGTTCAGATAAAGGCTTTGATGTCAAATTGCCTAATTTAAGTTGTACATTGCAATATTTGACTATTTTATTGGACAAGGGTTTGTCCTTCTCTTCTATAAAAGTGCATGCTGCAGCTATTTCTGCTCACTATGATTGTGACCTTCCTTTATTTTCACATCCATTGGTTAAACAGTTAATTAGAGGGGCAAATAATATAAGACCCCCACGGAGGGCTCCTACTCCTACCTGGGATCTTAATTTTGTTTTGGAAAAACTGACTCTGCCTCCTTTTGAACCTGCAGCTACAGCTGAATTGAAGTTGTTGTCTTGGAAGACTGCTTTTTTATTGGCTGTTACTTCTGCTAGAAGGGTATCTGAATTACAGGCCCTCATGGCAGTGGAACCTTTTCTGATTTTTCACAAGGACAGAGTTTCCTTACGTACTAATCCTACTTTTCTGCCTAAAGTGATTTCTAATGTGGCATTGAACCAATCTATACATTTGCCTACTTTTTATGCTGACCCCAAAATGAAGGGGAAAAAGTTTTGCATTCTTTGGATGTACATAGGCAGTTAAGGTATTATTTGTTCAGAACCAAAGAGTTCAGAAGATCTCAACAATTATTTGTTTCGTTTGCTTTGACTTCACGAGGAAAGCTGTCTCGAAACAAACTATTTCAAGTGGATTGGCCATTGTATTGCTTTTGTTACTCTCATCATGGAAAGGAGGTTCCAGTTGGGATCAGGCCTCATTCTACTAGGGCTACGCCACCTCTACTGCTTTTTTGAGAGGGTAGCTACTAAAGACATTCTAGAGGCAGCTACTTGGAGTTCTGTACATACCTTTACAAAGCATTATCATTTACCTCTTTATTCTAGGTCTAGGGCTGGGTTTGCCACTGCAATCTTACAGGGCATGTTAGCAGCTCCTACTGCTATTTAGTTAGCCAGCCTCCCTTTTTTCCGTTGCTCTGGGATTCTACCCATATGTAAGGACTGCAGCAATGGGAGACGAAGAACATAGTACAGTTTTGTACCTACCATAAATGTAGATGTTCGAGGATCTCCATTGCTGCAGTCCAATTTTCCCTCCCTCCTTCCCCCATTTTCTTTTTAGGTTGGGGTTTGGGTGGTGTTTTTTGCATTCTGACGTCTGAGGCAAGAAAGACTGAGGTTATGGCGTCGGTCATGCGCATTTGTACTAGCACGTACTGACGTCAGTCTCGGGCGCCGATGACCGACGCCGGTTCTAGCCCTTTGGTATTCGGGCCGATTGTGGACAGCGGAGTACCCATATGTAAGGACTGCAGCAATGGAGATCCTCGAACATCTACATTTATGGTAGGTACAAAACTGTACTTTTTTTGTTTCTATGGAAACAAGCTAATAAAAGGGCAATAAAACAGAATACCCTGTTTTTCAATGTTTAAAGGTAATGTTTTCTGAATGCATTCAGGTTCATCATCTGGAAGAACAGAGAAAAGACAAACAGAGATCACGTAGTGTATGTAGAATCAGACTGTACCATGCATCTTAGCATGGTTACCCTTAATTATAGGTCAGTTAAAGCCTGCGAGTATGGATGTCACTCTAGGACAATTGTCCCAATTAAGAGTGTTTAACTTATTTGACGATGTACACAGTTTGCATTAAGTTAATAGGTTGGGGGTTGTTTCTTTGAAAGTTTTTGTTAAAACAGAATGACTTGTAAGATGTGTGATATAGATTAAATGGATATGACAAGAAACTGTAGAAAACACCTATCTCAAATACCTATCCTATACAGATAGGCTAAAAGCCCTGTCCCTCTACTCAGTTTCATACAGCTGCTCAGATGTGACCTGTGTCTGGCATATAAGCCCATTTCAGACCCAGCCTTGGAGTTGCTGCATATCCATAAGACAAACTCCACTTGTGCAACCCACACACAAGGCCTTAACCTGTTCACTGACATTGATAGAACTTATTGGCGGGATAGATTTGTGTCCCAAAGACTCTCCCATGTGTGGAATAGACTCCCTCTCCATGTCAAGCAGAGTTACCTGTCTAGCCCTCTTTAAGAGAAACCTGGAAGACTAGATGGGAAACAGAAAACATACCCTTGGGATCCCACCTGTCCCTGATAGGGGAAATAGGTGCTGACTTTGAGGGAACATGGGTGAAATTCTTGGCTAGGCTTATGAGGGCCTCCAGGCCAATAGCCTAGTATCAGCCTATGAACCTATAAAAGATCAACCTGCCAAGCATTGGTGAATGCATGTAACATAAAAGCTGAAACTAGAGTTGTTTTTTAAGTTGTTATATATAACAGATAGGGATAGTAACTTATAATGACAACACTTTATCTTTAAATGTGAATAGTCTCGTAGATATATAAACAAGAAATGGTGAATTATTAAGAAATGCAGAGTGCAAATAGCTATGCTACAGGAGACACATTTGGAAAGAACTGAGCATGTGAATTTGATAAAGAAATTATTTCAGGATGTTTATTCAGCAGAATATCTAGGACAAAGGAAAATGGGAGCACTTATATTAATTGCTAGAGGAGCACCAATCATGATAGACGAGGGGAAAAATTATGATAGATTTCTAATGGAAAGAGGCTACTGGTAAGGGCTGAGGATTACAGAAATTATATTTCACAGGAACCAGTGCATTTAATTTAAAGTTTTGATGTGCATCTAATAACTATTTCAGATCACATGCCAATAACAACTTAAAATGCAGGACAGTGAAATAAAAATAACAGACAAGTGGGGAAGTGCCAGTGTTTTATTAGGTAAATTTCTCCAGAAAATATATATAATACAAAAACTGAGAATCTGGAAGCACTGTTTTATGGCTATAGATAGCAAGATAAAAGCCGTGAAAATGTTTAGTCCCTTTAGTTGTATACACAAATCAGGTATATTGTTATCAACCAGAGGAGAAGTAGATAACAATTAAAAAGGAATTGATGGATTTTATCTGGGGGGGGGGGCTACAGTTGTAGGATAAGTAGATCCTTCCAGTAGAGCAAGGTATTTTGGGATTACCTGATTTGAATGGGTATTTCAGAGCTAGATAGTTAAGATTCCTATACATGACACAAGGAGGAAGCTACATTTCAAAGTGGAAAGGGATGGTGATGAAACAAGGAAGCTCAAGAAATAGAGACTGGGATTTTGGATGCAGATCCTTAAGGAGAATAAAAATCTATACAGAATATTATATTCATAAAGTAGCAGAAAGTATTCCAATAACTAAGACAACACAACACTGGAATGGAGAAGAGAGATTCTGCCAACAGGGATGACTGCAATTACAGGCACAGAGAATAGTCAAGAGAGGGCTGGAATTTATTGGAGAAAACTGGCAAAGGAACTAAGGTATTGGGAAGTACATAGAGAGGGAAAGGTAATGTTATGGGAAGATGCCAAGAATACATTTGGACTGCAGGCTAGAAATTCTCCCCTGTCAAGGATTGATATTAGAGTATAGGCAAATAGAAAGGAATAGTGGAATTTTAAGTGAAAGACCAGCACTGTAGACTTTTTGATTGAATCTAGAAGAGGTGCTGCTGTTAAAAAGGTATAATTAGTAGGATGTCTAGAATATTGCATGATAGCTGTAAGAATCAATTGAAGGTTACAAAGGATTGAGAAGAGGGATTGAATAAGCAGTTCACAAGGAAGCAATGGGAGGATATATGTATGGCTCCCAAAGCTGCAACAAAGTCTAGAAGTTTTAGGATTTTTGTTTGGCAGTTTTTGCATAGGTATTTTTTTATACCCTAAGCAGACTCCAAAGAATTTTGTCTCGGGTAATGGCAAATGTTGGCGGTCATATGGGAAAGAAAGAGGTAACTGGGAACACATAATTTGGAAGTATAATGATTTGGGAGACTTTAAAAACTCCCTACAGAGTAGTCTGTCAGAAATATTGGGTGAGCAAATGGGTGTAGCTAAGGAAATATTTTTATGAGCTGGGATAAGAGCATCTGAATTTAATTCTGATGGCTGCCAAAAAATCAGTTACTAGAAAATGAAAGTCATTGTCTAAACCAACCATATTAGAAGTATTGAGTATAGTAACGGATAAAAGAATTGGAAGTGGGATCTTTCGAAAAGGGTAGGAGCAAATTATGTAGGAAAACAGGAATTGTAGGAACAATACAGAATAATGTTTTGGAGGAGGAATGAAGTTTAAAGGAAGTCTGGAATTGAATGAGCTATGTAATGTTCAATTGACAATGACTGTGTAGAAGATCTTGTGTGATATGTTTGCATCTGAAAATATGTCAGTATGGTTTGTTTTTGTTTATGTAAATGTACGACTGCCTATGTCATAAGTGATAATTCAGTAAATGTTTTTTTTTTTTAAAAAGACCTACTGTAATTAAATTACAGACATAAAGGCTGAAAGAAGAAATTGTTGCCTTCCTTCAAAAAGTAGAAATAATCTTAGAGACACAAGTGTTTATGTGGGTAATGTCTTTTCATTAGTGACTTGCACTAAGAGAAAGTGCTTTTCTTTCCATAAGACTCTGCAGAGAAAGGAAACTGTCTTAAGTTAGTGTTCTGCTTTATGTTAAGTCCTTTATTAAACTGGATTAAAAACCTACAGAGAAACTGAACAAGTACAGGATAAACTGGCTAAGAAAAACTGGCGACAGGAGAAGATGGCGATGGCACAAGCAAACAGTCAACAGTTGCAGAAAAGCAAATGATAGACTAAAAGAATTTCCTACTAAGCCCATTCCTTTTTTTCCAAAAGGAAATGATGGATAAAACACAGAAAATGTAGGTTTTCAAAAAAAAAAAGTGGAAGACTCCATAAAAAGAAAATGCTCTAGGAACATTGAATGGGGACACTGCTTAAAAAGGGGTAAATTTGTATTTGGCAAAGTATGTTTTTTCCTTAAAATTCTTAAATCACTAAGAACTGTTCAAAAATAACTAATGAAGTAGTATGTCAAATTTTTTGCTTAAAAGTAAAATATGACAATGTTCTTCATACCACATTGCTGCAGTCCTAACACTTGGGTAGTCCGCTGTCCCAGTCGGCCCGAATACCAAAGTATATGGCTGACGTCGGTCAAGGCGCATTAGTCTGACGTCAGGACGTCAGGGTACAAATGCGCATGACCGACGTCATATCCCCAGTCTTTTTTGCCGCATGGTCCGATGCAGAAGCAGTTTTGCGAGTGCAGGTTGGCGTTCTGAAATTTTCTGAAGTCGGAGTTTCAGACCGAATCAAAGTTGGCTAAGTACCCGCTGGGGAATATTTTGTTTTTTCTTGCCTCAGTATTTAACCGGATGTCAGAAAAAGTGAATAACTGTATTTCTTGTGGGAAACAGATACCTCATAGGGATTACCATACCTTGTGTATACCTTGTTTAGGGCCTGAGCACGACGTTGTTGGATGTCGCTCTTGTGCTAGATTTAACAAACGCACTATAAAGAGAAGGTTAGACTGTGCCAGGTTAGTTTTTGGGAAGCGTTGTAATTATAAAATGCCGTCGGATGCTCCGACGCCCGCTTCGTCCAAAAAGCGCAAGGACAAAGCAGTAAAGCCTAGGTTGGAAGAACCGTCAGTCCCGGACGTCGGTTCTTTAGAAGGCTCAGTGGAGCCGGAGGTTCTGCCAGAAGTTTCTTTGGAGTCTCAGGGAGAGACTTTACTGTTACAAGATGTGTCTTCTCAGGAGGTAGGCCAGGCTGAAGGGACTTCTCAGGTGGCTGTTCTCCCCTCTCTTCCTAAGGTGGTTAGGCCCTCCCCTTCTGTTTCCAAGGCTTCTTTGAGAGGCAGGCCAGGTTTATCTTCAGTGGGGGTCTCTCCTACTTCTTCAGGATCTTTGCCTAAGAAACATATGCTTAAAATGGCAGAAGATTTGATTACTATGATTAGAGGTTCTATGCCCCCTCCTGATAAGAGGCCTAGGGTGGAACCTGAGCTTGAGAGTTTTGAGCAGTGTTCGGAGGCTTCTGAGTCTTCGGCTGAAGACTTGCAGGAGTATCCTCCTTATTCTGATTCTGATGTGGATGATTCTACTCCTTGCTTCTCCTCCTGAGGATTTCTCTTTTTCAGAGACTCTTCATTCCATGAGGGAGCATTTTAAATGGGAAGGCCAAGATTTCTCTGATTCCAGGAAGAGGCTTAGGGAGTTTTTGTTTTTACCCCAGCATAGGCCTTTAGCTATACCTCCTGTTCTGGATGTGGTGGAAGATGTTTTTGCAGAGGCTTCCCTGAACCCTGATTCTTTGCCTCCTGCCCCAGTTAAACCAGATAGATATTATAGGGTGCCTGAAGCTCATAAGTATCTTTTTAAGAGTCCTAGGGCAGACCCAGAAACTGTTTCTCAGGGGCCTAAAGGTGTTAAGGCTTCTGTTGTTAAAAATCCTGTTCCTCCTGATAAAGAGGCAATGGCTTTGGATAGATGGGGAAAGAAGGTGTATACTTCTTCCACTTTAGCCATGAGGGCTTTGAATTGCCAGTTCCACATGTTAAAATATCAAAATTATCTCCTTTCACAATTGAAGTCTAAGGTGGATGCTCTGGCGGAAGGTATTGAGTGTAAAGAGTTGCAGGATTTAGTTCATGTGTCTGAACAGGTGGGTAAGCATTCCTTGCAATGTGGTTTTGATGCTGTGCAGGCCTCTTCGAGGGTGGCTGCCACTGGTTCTGTTCTTCGAGGCACGCCTGGCTAAGGGATCAGAATTTAGCTGAGCATGTTAAGACAAGGATTTTGGATGCTCCGTTACAGTCTGATGTGTTGTTTGGTTCGCCTGTGGAAGCTGTTTTAAAGAAAATGGAGGACAAGGCTAAGTCTATGCAGACTGTTAAAGATTTTTTGCAGGTTCAGCCTCCAAGTTTAGTAGAAATTGGCCTACTAAGGGATGGACATATCCTGCTTATGATTCCCAGTCTAGGGGTAGGTCTAGACGTGGTAGGGGCAGAGCTCAAGGTTCTTTTAGGCCTAGAACAGGGAGTTCACCTGCTCAGTCTTCTGGTGAGGGCAGGGGTCAGTCCTTTCGTAAACAGACCCAATGACCTGCCTTTTCAGCTGCCAGTGCTTTCTCGTCTGGCAGCACCTTTGGGAGGAAGGCTGGCACTTTTCAAAGAAAATTGGAGTTTAATTACCCAAGACAGATGGGTATTGGATATCATTCGCCACGGTTACAGGTTTTATTTCCATACCTTGCCTCCTTTCAAAGGCATGCCAGACATTCCTCCTCTACAAAGAAAAGAGGCTCACAAGCAAATTTCTGTTACTCCAAATAGGGGCCATTCAGCCGGTTCCTGTGCCAGAAAGGGGCCTAGGATTTTATTCTCGCCTGTTCCTAGTACCAAAGAAGGGGAACACGTGGAGACCAATTTTGGATTTATCTATCCTCAACACTTATCTGGACATTCCCAAGTTCAAAATGTTGACGTTACAACAGCTTTTACCTCTGCTGGGCAAGGATCACTGGATGGTAACTTTAGATCTCAAGGAGGCTTACCTTCATGTACCTATCAGACTAAGTTGCAGGAAGTATCTGCGTTTCGAGCTGGGAATTCCCATTATCAGTTCTCTGCATTGCCCTTTGGCTTATCTACTGCCCAGAGTATTCACAAAGGTTCTGGCTCCAGTGATAGCTTACTTCAGGCTAAAAGGAATACAAATCTATCCTTACTTGGACGACTGCCTGATTCTGGCTCAAGAAAAGGAAGACCTTTACAGCATTTGGAATATGTGATAGCAGTGCTAAGATGCCTGGGGTATTCTGTGAACGAAATAAAGTCCAGTCTAGTACCCTCTCAAGACATGTGCTTTCTGGGTGTGAGACTGAATACAGCAACCCAGATGGCCTTTTTAACCCCGGACAAACAAAAGAATCTTTCCCTTTACTTCCATCAACTATCTCTTCAGTCCGGGCTGACTGCAAGGACAGTCCTTCAAGCCTTAGGGTTCATGGCATCTTGTATTCTGGTGCTTCCCAATGCCAAACTGCATATGAGGAAGCTGCAATGGTATCTCAAAATGTATGGACACAGCACTGCCAGGATTTGGACACTGTCATTCAAATAATACCTTGCATTCAAAAGGAATTTTTGTGGTGGGCTCAGGAATGTCACCTAAACAAGGGACTCTCTGTGACCCGGCCAGAGGCGAGTCAGATTCTAACGACAGATGCCTCAGACATAGCTTGGGGAGCTCATCTGAATGGAAAGTGGATACAAGACAAGTGGCCTGCCAGACTACAGCATCTACATATCAACATGAAGGAGATGTTAGCAGTCCAGTTTGCATTAATGGCTTTCAAGGAGTTACTTCTTCCAGGGCAGGTGTTGATTCTAACAGACAACACAACTGTCATGTGGTACATCAACAAACAAGGGGGAACACATTCTTACCCTCTATGCAGGCAAGCAATGATTTTATGGGAGACTGCGCTCAGCTTGCAACTAACTCTTCAGGCAAGGTTTCTGCCGGAGCACAGAACTCCTTAGCAGATGTGTTAAGCAGACAAATCATGGATCCCCACGAGTGGAAACTGGATCTTCATGTATTTCGAAATTGACAGTGTCATGGGGAACTCCAGACATAGATCTGTTCGCTTCTCCACTAAACCACCAGCTGCCAAAGTTTTGCACAAAAGGTTTCATCACACAGCTTGGAAAGTGGATGCTCTTTCTTTCAGTTGGACAAATCTTCATGTGTATGCCTTTCCACCTCTGCCTCTTCTCCCAAAGGTACTCCTAAAGGTCAGACAAGACAAGCCAAGGATGATTTTAATAGCTCCAGATTGGCCTCGCAACACTGGTACCCATTACTGAGGAGTCTGGTAAGGAAGCCTCCATGGCCTTTACCTTTGATTCCACACCTATTGTCTCAGAGGGACGGTCATCTACTCAATGTCAAGCTTCACTCTCTTCATCTAACAGCCTGGCATATTCTGTTTTGAAACACAGCAGGTCTCAACTTCCTCAACAAGTTTTGAATGTGATTATGGAAGCCAGAAGACCTAGTACAAGGAAAGTGTACGAGAAAAATGGAAGAGATTTTTATTTTGGAGTGCAGCAAAGAATTTGGAGGTTTCTGAGCCTAATTTGAGTGTGGCTCTTCAATATCTGACTGAGTTATTGGACAAAGGTTTGTCTTTCTCTTCCATTAAGATTCATGCTGCAGCAATTTCAGCTCACTATGATTGTGACCCACCATTGTTTTCTCATCCTTTGTTCAAGCAATTTCTTAGAGGGGCAAAGAATATAAGACCTCCACGTAGAGCTCCTACTCCTGCTTGGGATCTCAATTTTGTGTTGGAGAAACTTACTCTACAACCTTTTGAGCCTGCGGCCACTGCTGAGTTGAAATATTTGTCATGGAAGACTGCTTTTTTGTTGGCCATTACTTCTGCAAGAAGGGTTTCTGAATTGCAGGCCCTTATGGTGGTTGAGCCTTTTTTGATTTTCCATAAGGATAGGGTATCATTACGTACTAATCCTTCCTTTATGCCTAAGGTGGTTTCTAGTGTGGCTTTGAACCAAACTATTCATTTGCCTACTTTTTATGCAGATCCCCAAAATAAGGGGAAAAGATTTTGCACACTTTAGATGTACACAGGCAGTTGCGTTATTATTTAAGCAGGACTAAGGATTTTAGGCAGTCTCAGCAGTTGTTTGTTTCTTTTGCTTTGAGTTCTCAGGGCAAGCCTGTGTCAAAACAAACTATTTCTAAGTGGATTGGGTTTTGCATTGCATTTTGTTATTCCCATCATGGCAAGGAGATTCCAGCTGGGATTAGGCCTCATTCCACTAGGGCTACTGCCACTTCAACAGCATTTCTAAGGGGTGGCAACTAAGGATATTTTGGAGGCAGCTACTTGGAGTTCAGTGCATACTTTCTCTAAGCATTACCACCTTCCTCTCTACTCTAAATCTAGGGCTGGTTTTGCCACGGCTATTTTGCAGGGTATGTTGACAGCTCCTGCTTCTTTATGATTTGCCAGCCTCCCTTACCTCTGCTTTGGGATTCTACCCAAGTGTTAGGACTGCAGCAATGTGGTATGAAGAACATAGTACAGTTTTGTACCTACCATAAATGTAGATGTTCGAAGATCCACATTGCTGCAGTCCAATTTACCCTCCCTCCTTCCCCTCTGTGTTTAGGGGTGGTTGTGTGGGTGGGGTTATACTCTTGTAAATTTGTATATATTGTATATATGTATTTGGTGCAGGAGTGTTTTTTTTGTTTTTTGGTTTAGGCCTTATCTTTTTAGGGTCTTCTGACATCTGGGGCAAAAAAAGACTGAGGATATGACGTCGGTCATGCGCATTTGTACCCTGACGTCCTGACGTCAGACTAATGCGCCTTGACCGACGTCAGCCATATACTTTGGTATTCGGGCCGACTGGGACAGCGGACTACCCAAGTGTTAGGACTGCAGCAATGTGGATCTTCGAACATCTACATTTATGGTAGGTACAAAACTGTACTTTTAAGTGAATGTAGAGACCTGTACTGTATGCAGTGCGGCAAAGTCTCTTTTCACAACTTTTATGCAAACTCTATTACTCTTCATGTAGAGAACCAAGTTAACATAGTATTGTGGTTATCAAATGGGCTGTATTAAGTTGTCAGTCTCCTCAGTCCAGAAGCCAGATGTTCACTCAATTAGTGTACTCATTCCTAGGACTGAATATAGTCTTCCCTTTATTGTTGCAAACTCAGTCACTAATAACACATTATTACAAAATACTGAATAAAGTACTGCTCTTCATCAACTCATCTAACTTTAGAGAACAGTCATCTAACACTACTGCACTACAGTAAAGAATGGTAGATGGTGTACATTTTCTGCAAGAAATGAGCTACTGCTTAACATCCTTACTTACAAGCTCCTTAATACTGGAAAAAATTGTCCCTCAACCAGTTCCCTTACCCGGTTCATAAGAGTTTATTGGGCTAACGACCACAAGGGCTTTTTTAAGCCTAGCCATGCATCCCAAGTCTCATAAGTTCCGATACCCTTGATAAGTGTAAGCATGGGCCTGGGAGATGAACCATTTACAAGTTACCTGTGTCCCATTAGAGACATAGGTGCCAAACCAGGGATGAATTTCCATTTTCCCATCCATTTGTCCAAGTTGCACTTGAACTGGCTAAGGGAGGAACTCTGCTTCACATGGATGGGAAGTCTGGTCCATAGATGCGGTAGTCTCTGGGATACATACCTCTCTCTCCAGCAGGACCAATTTATATCACAGGCAAGGTTCAAGTCTTTAGAGCAGGTAATTCTGGTGCTCTTTCTTTTGTAGATATGCAGGTGGTCCATCAGATTGGGGTCTGACAGTGTCCTGTATGCCAGGCATAGATCTCCCCTCAAAAGCCTGTAGGAGACAAAATGCAGGGAATAGGGCCTTGAGGCTGTCTGCGTAGGGCATTTTACTTTATGCCCTGTTTTCTTTTAGTGAGGAACCTCTGTGGGCATTCCAATTGTTGGATATGCTTGGTTAGGTACATACTAAAGGGGGGACATTGTACTAGATGGGTCTGATGAATGCTGAATACAGTGAAACAATGACTTCCTTGGACTTGGATGCCATACCTTTGTTTATAAGTTGTGTAATATAGAATGGTTTTCTCACCACTGTAGACACATGATGATCAAAGGCTAGATTGCTATCTGTATGTCCCCAAGTCCCTGACTACTGGGTCAACTCTAATGGGTGTGTTGTCAATGTGATAGTTACCAGGGATGCATGACTTCCCAAAGGATACTATTTTGCATTTCTTGGCATTTAGTTTTAGTCCCTGGCTCTTGACACCAGTTATTTGTCTGTCAGCCCCTCCTGGAAAACATTTGTCAGTGTGAGATTCAGTGACAGTGCCTAATTTGCAATCATCTGCGAATTTAGTCACCCAGAGACCACTGACATTGGCCTTGACTTCTGGGAAGTAAATGCCAAAAATGAGCGGTCCAAGGACCGATCCCTGAGGGACTCCACTTTTGATTGGACTCTTTGTAGAGGTGGACTCCCCAATTCTAACTTCCTGTATCCTGTCTGTGAGCCAGTTGGCTATCCACCAGGTGACATACTGGTTTGTACCTAACCTTTTGAGTTTCAACAGTGTCCGAGTGGGTTATTGTGTCAGATGCCTTGGTCAGGTCATGGTAGGCAGTGTGAACAATTTTGCCCTCATCCATTGGTTTGGTGACCTTCTCAAAGAAGTCCACCAGTTTGAGTAGGCATGATCTGCCCTTGATGAAACCAGACTGGGTTGAGTCCAGTGCCTGGAGGTTTACTGTATCTCTGATCATCTCCATGATTCTTTCCATGGCTTTACATACAAAACTAGTGAGACTTATGGGTCTGTACCAGGGTCTGTAGATGGCCCAACTTTGTGCAGAGGGATAACTGTTGCCTTTCTTCATTCATGAGGCATGAAACCTGTTTGGAGGCTACAATTAAACAGTAATGGCAGAGGCCATGATAGGTCATCTTCCATGCTATTCAGAAGTCATCCTGGGATATTGTCTGGACCCATTGATGCAGTGTTCTTGGTCTTAGAGTATTAAGCACCTGTTCCCTAGTGGTAATAGGGGGAATTATATTCGATGATATTTCCTGATGGACGGTTGAGGGGGGGAGAGGGGTAAAGTTGGAAGGTTGAGGGGGAGAGAGGGGTAAAGTTGGAGCTGAATTGATCAGCCAGGAGGTTTGCTATGTCTTCTGGCTCAGTATAGGTGGCTCCATTTACAATGAGCTCTGCACACAATTATGTATTGCCTTTGAGGTTGCTGACATAGCTAAAGAATACTTTGTGGATGTTCATCGTGCATACAGCTGCAGTCATTACAGATGGGTTATCCTGCCGTCAGGCGGGTCCTCGGTTGGCCGAATTCCAAAGTCTAGGTCCGGCGTTGGTTGTCGTCGCTTCTTCCGTGACGTCAGTGCGGCAGGGGTATAAAAGTGGCAGCCGACGCCATTTACTTCAGTCTTTCTTGCCGCGTGGCGCCCGAAGCAGAAGCAGTTCGCAAGTGCCGGTCGGCCAGCTCCTGAGATTTATGAAAGTATTTCAGCCGAAGTCTTCTTGAAAGCTAAGTACCCCGTTGGGGAAACTTTTCTTGCCTCAGACCGATGTCAGACAAAGTTAATAATTGCATTTCATGTGGGAAGCAAATACCGCATAAGGATTTCCACTCTTTCTGTATACCTTGCTTAGGCCCAGACCATGACGTCTCGACCTGCCGTTTTTGTGCTAGATTCAACAAGCGCACTGTTAAGTGCCGGGCAGAGTTCGCCCTTCACTATTTTGGCAAAAAATTTAATTAGATTATGTCGTCGGATACTCAGAGTCCAGTTTTGAGCAGAAGACGCAAAGATAAGGACCGACATACGAGGTCCGCACCGACTACTGAGACCACGCTAAGGCTGACTACCGGTTCTCCGGTGCTCAGCGAGGTGCCTACGCAGCCCCTGAGTACCGATGACACTACATTACCGGTGTCTTCAGTACCCGAGGTCGCAGGCTCCTCTGTCCCCATTCCTACTGCATATACCGACGCCACTCTTGGGGAAACTCAGAATTTAGACAGGCCTGCCATTTCTCAAGGTGTCTTCAGGCCTTCCTCCTTCTCTACTAAAGCTTTCACTAAATCTAAAGCAACCATGAAAACCAAAAAACAGGGTCCTCAGACCCCCTCTCAAGCCCCATGCCTAAAAAGCAGATGCTTAAAATGGCTGAGGATTTGATTACTCTTATCAGGGGTTCTCAACCCCCTCTGACAAAAGGCCCAGATTAGAGGAAGACTGCCCTTCCTCAGATCAAGCTTCTATTACCTCAGAACATTCTGAGGACCAGGATTATGCCTATTCTCCTTTCGAAGACTCTGATGCAGAGGAGTCTATTCCCTCTGTCTCCCCCCTGAGGACTACTCTTTTGGAGAAACCCTACATACATTGAGGGAACACTTTCACTGGGAAGGCCAAGATTACTCAGATTCCAAGAAAAGGCTCAGGGAATTTCTTCTGCTCTCCCAGCATAGGCCCCTGGCTATCCCTCCTGTTTTAGATGTATTGGATGACGTGTACACAGAAGCCAACCTTAATCCAGATTCTTTGCCACCAGCTCCTGTTAAACCAGACAGGTATTACCGGGTTCCTGATTCTCACCAGTTCCTATATAAAAGCCATACTGCTCACCCAGAAACTTTTTCACAGGGTCCCAAGGGAATTAAGGCCTCCACTGCTAAAATCCCATTACCTTCAGAGAGAGATTCCAGAGCTTTAGAAAGGTGGGGGAAAAAGGTGTACACTTCGGCCACTTTAACCATGAGGGCTTTAAACTGTCAGTTCCATATGTTAAAGTATCAACAGTTTTTGTTATCTCAGTTGAAAAGCAAAATGACACAACCAGAACAATCAGATTTAAAAGAGTTGCAGAATTTGTTGCATGGTGCAGAGCAAGTGGGTAAGCATACCTTGCAGTGTGGTTTTGATGCCTTAGAGGCCTCATGTAGAGCTGCTGTTACGGGGTCTGTTATACGTAGGCATGCTTGGCTCAAAGTGCAAACCTTACCAGATCATGTCAAAGCTAAATTATTAGATGCACCTCTTCAAAAAGATGTATTGTTTGGTGTTAAAGCTGAGGAGGTACTAAAGAAAATGGAGGAAAAAGCGAAATCAATGCAAACAGTGAAAGATTTCCTGCAGGTACAACCTCCACGTTTCAGCAGAAACTGGCCTTCAAAAAATTGGTCCTTTCCAGCCACGGACAGACCTCAGAGGCAGATACAGACGCCCAAGGGGTAGAGGGCAACCTCAAGGATCTTTCAGAGCCAAACAGTGGCAAGCACCAACCCCAAGAGGTGGAGAAGATAGATCACAGTCATTTAGAAAACAGACATAATGACTTCCCCCTACACCTGCCAAGCAAAGCTTTAATGGCAGCACCTTTGGGTGGAAAATTGGCATTATTCTCGAAGAATTGGCATATTGTCACAAAAGACAAATGGATTCTGGACATTATAGACGGAGGCTACAGGTTCCACTTTCACACCCTTCCAAAAATGAGAGGCATGCTGAACCTGCCACAAAATCAAAGGGCAGAGGCACAAAAACAAATTTCAGCTCTCATGGACATGAAAGCGATTCAAGAGGTACCTGCAAAAGAACAAGGTCAAGGGTTTTATTCCAGACTATTCCTGGTACCAAGGAAAGACAAAGATTGGAGACCTATCTTAGACCTATCCATCCTAAACGCATATCTACAGGTACCAAAATTCAAGATGCTCGCATTACAGCAGCTTCTTCCCATGCTGGGCAAGGAGTCTTGGCTGGTAACATTGGACCTCAAGGAGGTATACCTGCATGTCTCTATCAGACAAGATTGCAGAAGATACCTCAGATTTCTTGCAGGTTCAACCCATTACCAATTCTCTGCATTGCCCTTTGGCTTATCTACTGCACCCAGAGTGTTCATGAAATGCCTGGCATCAGTAATCGCCTTCTGCAGACTACAAGGAATACAAATCTACCCATATCTGGACGACTGCCTGATCCAAGCGGACAGCAAGGACATACTACTGCAGCACCTGGCGTTTGTAATAAAACTGTTAAACTTCCTGGGATACACAGTCAACAAAAAGAAATCAAGACTAATACCCTCTCAACAAATAATTTTCCTGGGTGCCAGCTTGAATACAACCACCCAGATGGCCTACCTCACACCAGACAAACAAGGGCAACTGTCTCAATACTTCAGCAAAATGGCAACTTTCACCAGGCTAACTGCATGGAAAGTCCTGCAGGCTCTGGGATTCATGGCATCTTGCATCCTACTAATCCCATGTGCAAAGCTGCATATGAGGAAACTTCAATGGTACCTAATAAACTTATGGTCTCAACACTGCCACAGCTTGGAAACAATTATACCACTCATTCCATGCCTTCAAAAGGAATTTTTGTGGTGGGCTCAAGCTTGCCAAAGAAACACAGGTCTCCCTTTCTGTGTACCACAAGCAACTCAAATCATCACAACAGACGCCTCAGACTACGCCTGGGGAGCACATATGACAGATCAATGCATTCAGGGAAAATGGTCCCAAAAAGAGAAGCACCTACACATCAACCAAAAGGAAATGCTAGCCATGCAAAATGCTATTATGACCTTCAAAGACCTACTGCAGCCAGGCCAGCTATTGATGAGGACAGACAACACCACAGTGATGTGGTACATAAACAAACAGGGGGAACTCATTCATACCCCCTGTGCAGGCAAGCTATGACCCTATGGAACACAGCACTGGAATTACAAATTCAACTGCAGGCACAATTTCTGCCAGGAAAGGAAAACACACTGGCAGATGACCTAAGCAGAAATATGACAGATCCACACGAATGGAAGTTGCATCCTCAAGTTTTCACAAAGATAACTCAGGCATGGGGACAGCCAGACATAGATCTCTTCACTACCCACAGAAATTACCAGTTGAAAAAACTTTGTTCAAGGACCTGTCATCCACAGGCCTGGAAAGTGGACGCACTTTCTTTCAATTGGACAACATTGACAGTCTATGCCTTCCCGCCTCTTCCTCTGCTGCCCAAAGTTCTATTAAAAGTCGGAGCAGAGAGGCCGAAAATGATTCTCATTGCTCCAGACTGGCCAAGACAACACTGGTATCCGCTCCTGAAGAGCCTGACACATTCCCCACCACGGATCCTACCTCTAGTCCCCCTTCTGTTGTCCCAGCACAACTACAAAACCCTTAACAGCCAGCTCAAAACCCTAAATCTAGCTGCATGGAGAATTCCTTGATTTCCCAACAGACTCTCTCTCCAAGGAGGTGCAGGATGTCATCTTGGAGGCCAGAAGACCTTCTACTAGAAAAGCCTACTCCGCCAAATGGAAACGATTTTGTGCCTGGAATCAAGAAAAGGGCCAGAATCCTTGGATAATAAATATACCTCAAATTTTTACAATACCTAGCTGAGATGTTAAACAGTGGATTTTCCTTCTCCTCCATCAAGATCTACGCTTCAGCCATTTCTGCACAATACAACACAGATCCTCCTTTATTCTCTCATCCACTCTTAAGGCAGTTCCTCAGAGGGGCAAAGAATATAAAACCCCCAAGGAAACCACCAGTCCCTGCTTGGGGCCTCAACTTCGTATTGGAAAAGCTGACCCTTCCTCCCTTCGAGCCAGCTTCTTCAACAGAACTACAATACTTGTCATGGAAAACAGCCTTTCTTCTGGCTATCACCTCAGCACGCAGGGTTTCTGAGCTACAGGCCCTCTTGGCTGTGCAACCATTCATCATTTTCCATTAGGACAGAGTTTCCTTACGAACCAACCCTACCTTTATGCCAAAGGTAGTATCCAGTGTAGCTTTGAATCAGACTATCCACTTGCCTACCTTTTATCCTAATCCACAAAACAAAGGGGAAAGACTACTACATTCCTTGGACATTCACAGACAGCTTCATTACTATTTGGACAGGACAAAGCCATTCAGGAAATCCGAGCAACTCTTTGTGTCCTATGCTACAGGTGCTCAAGGAAAGGCCATTTCCAAACAGACTATTTCAAAATGGATAGCCCACTGCATACGCTTTTGTTATTCATTTCATGGAAAAACTGTGCCTGCATGCATCAGATCCCACTCCACCAGGGCCACAGCTACCTCTGCAGCCTTCCTCAGGGGGGTCCCTACCAAGGACATTTTGGAAGCAGCCACTTGGAGTTCAGTCCACACTTTCTCCAAGCACTATCACCTTCCACTATACTCTAAATCTAGAGGGGGTTTTGCCACAGCAGTCTTGCAGGGCATCCTCGCTCCTCCTACTTCCACTTCGTGCCTACCACCCCTACTTAGCTTAGGGATTCTTCCCATCTGTAATGACTGCAGCTGTATGCACGATGAACATAGTACAGTTTTGTACCTACCATAAATGTAGATGTTCGAGTGCTCATACAGCTGCAGTCCAGGTTACCCCCCCTCCGTCCCCTCTTAGGACAGGCCTTATGACATGCACCTTTACCATACAACCTATTTGGGGTATTCTCTTATGGTGTATTTGCTTGCAACTACTGTTTTTTGATAATTCTATTTTGCATGTCTGCATAAATTTATGTTTTGCCTTCCTTTTGGGGGCACCTGACATCTGGGGCAAGAAAAACTGAAGAAAACGGCGTCGGCTGCCTCTTTTATACCCCTGCCGCACTGACATCAGGGAAGAAGTGACGACAACCGACGCCGGACCTAGACTTTGGAATTCGGCCGACCGAGGACCCGCCTGACGGCAGGATAACCCATCTGTAATGACTGCAGCTGTATGAGCACTCGAACATCTACATTTATGGTAGGTACAAAACTGTACTTTGTCCTTGGCCTGGGAGGCCAAACTTGCCTCAGATTTGGCTTTGGTTAACTTTATTTGTCCTCTGAGTTTTGTTTAGTTTGAGTGTGTTTTTATACTGCTGGGTGCTGCATCTCCTAATTTTTGCCATGATTTTCTTTCTCCTGTTATACAGCCTATTGATTTTGTGATTTCAAAAAGGTGGCTTGTTTTTTTGAGTTAGTTCTGTACTTCCTGGTGGGCTCAGCTGCCTTTATACAGCTATTAACATGCTCGCACAGGATTTCTGTGAACAGTTCTGCACAGGCAGCAGTGTTCTCAGGTTTTATGGGGGCTTGAAATTTTGCCAGGTTCTCACTTAATAGCAGGAGGTATCCTTCGAATAGTTCCTGAATATTCCAGGTTTAGCTGTGGGTCCAGGTTTTATTTTTACTTCAAACAAGACCATTTTGTGGTCTGACCTTACCAGGGAAGGCATTACAGTAGGGAATGTGCAACACACACCCATATTAGTGAGGACCAGATCCAGTTTGGTTGCACCCCTGTTTTGTGTATTGACTATCTGGTCCAGGGAATTTGTGTTTACAAAATCCAGGAATCTGTATGCATGCACATTTGGTGTCGTATAGGATTCCAAGTTAATAGTGGGGTAATTAAAGTCACCCATAAATATGGTATTGGGTTGGATGGTTAGTGTTTCTAACCAGTTTAAATACATGGTATGGGTTTACTGGGTCATAGAGGGGGGGCCTATAGCTTGCAAGGAAGTGGTATTGGATTTTGCCTATGGTGATTTTAACATGGAGCAGCTCAAGTGCATTGTCTTGTTTGACCAGCCTTGAAGTATATTTATCTTTGATGTCCACCTTTAGTCCCTGCCTGTGTAGCTGGCCTAAATGTGTGGAAAGCATTATAACCGTGCACTGTTGGTGTGGTCTTCACAGCTTTAAATCATCTCAATGACCACAAATATGTCCGCATTCTCTAGAGTAAAGACAGCTTCTAGGGAGGGAAGTTTTTTGCTCAGACTCCTAGCTTTGAGCAGTAATACCTTTTAGATTTTCTTGGTTTTGATTTGCTATGTCAGACTACTTTCAGTTTGGCATTGCCTAAAAAATGGCAGTGTGGGGGAAGACAGTGTTTTAGCTAATATTCGAAAGCCTAGAGGGGAGAGGTGACAGACCATCCCTGGCAAAGCAGCATGGTCTGTTGACCATCTTCTTCAAGGCTGACAAATATTGCACCCCTTTAGAATGACACTAGAAACTAAGCCAATTATTTAAGTCTATCATCTTTTCTTCATATTGTGGCACATCATTGAAGGTAAAATGCTGCTCAGTGCTAGACTCATACAAGCCTGAGACACACATTCCGAGAACTCCATGATTTCTCTCTTCATATAGTCTAGGGAGGTATGTCTCAGGTCATTTACTCCCACATGTACTGTGTCTGAGTCATATTGATAATTGTGGTCCAGTGACCAGAGTGCCTGTGTAAAGTGGCGGATCCAAATGTTAAACAAAAACTGTTGCTTTTACTTTTAGCAAAGGTATTATGCCTGTGTGGAATATAGAGGGAGAGAAGTAAATGACTAAATGAAAAAGGAAGTCAAGATATGAGATGGGAAATAATAGACAATAATGTATAAGCATAGATGTCTTGACTGAAATCACTGTTGCAGTATTCCTAATAATTGTCTGGCCAGGATGCCAAAGCTTTAGGTCAGACATCCACACAACCTCCTCTCATATATGTTGGGCTATATCTATAGACATGAGTGTGGATCCTCAGACTGCCTCACCACCACGCCTAATTCAGTTTGTGCATCCTTCCAACTGTTCTCTGGTCATTGATGCTTTTGCTTCATTCTTTTCATCCAGGTCAGAGCCCTATTGTGAAACCTTCCTTTTTACCTTACGATTTTTTTGTTTGAAAGTTGTAGATGTCAGCTAGGTGAGATAGGTTTGTGTAGTAGGCAGATTCTGTACAAGGACTTGTATACAAAGTGTCTTCTTTTTGCCTTGGCCCAGAACATGATCACATGTCCTGCTCTGTTAATCATTCATTCCAAAAAACTCTTTGGTGTAGGCTCTCCCACACTGGCTACACCTTCCTTATATACCAGCATCTTAAGCACCTGTCTAGTCCAAGATGGCTAACTTTGCATCCTTGGAAGTCTCTGTTCTACAGAAGAAAAAGCTTGAGGCCTCAAATGGATCAGCAGTATAGTGTTTCTGATTCTGATGTACCCGCTGAAGTTACAGAATCCATGGTACGTCAGACCTTTGCTTAGCTGGCCACTACTGAGACCCCGTCAGAGCCTGGTAAGGCTTCTGAGGCCTTACAAACTGCAGATATGTCCAAGGACCTGCTCTTAATTATTTTGGAAGGACTGCACAGTGTCCTACAAATTTAAGTTAGGGAAGCGATACCAGTCTCTCAAGAGTTCAGAAAATTCTCACTTCATCCAGGTGGACCCCACACCTAAAAAAGAATAAAAGACTTAAGCGTGTGGCCTCTCCCTCAGCAGCTAGGGAGAAAGTGTGGATGGACTGTTCAAAGGTATTATGTCCTTTTAAATTCCCTCCGTTGGGTCCCCCCAGCCACAGGCTACTCCCTTAAAACCCACCCTGGTTTCCTCTTCTGATAAGGAGCAGGACAATGATTGGACCATACTCTGCACTTGTCTTGTGTCTTTCGGCTTTTCCCAGTTAGGGGTCACCACAGTGGAACTCCAGTCCGCTAATGAATGGCAGATGATTTTTACAACCTTCAACGAAGGTACGCCCCTTCACGCATGTCTCCACACAGAAGACACTCTAGCTGAGAATCGAACCGGACAGTGTCTTACTGTGAGGCGACAACTCTGGACTATTCCTCTCAAATGCATTCCCAGGGAAAATTTAATTTGACGAAGATAACGCCTTCTGACCTGATTCACCAACTGAGGAAACTTCCTTTGGAGAGATTATAGAAAACATGATGAAACGCAGTCTACTAAGATTTCTGATGTCCAGAAGAGGTATTACTCCCTCTTCATGAGGGGTTCTGCCCTTTCTCTGGTCCCTCCTATTCTTAGGACTTTCCACCACTATTTTCAGTCCACCTCTTTGCCTGACTCAGTTTCCAGCTCAAGAGAACAGACAGGTTTTACAAGGTCCTTAATGATCGAAAATATCTATATAAGAACCCAGTGGAAGACCCTTCAGCAGTTTCCCCTCTCTTCAGATAAGCCCTCTAAGCTACTGCTAGTGGTAGTGCCCTACCTACTGGCAAAGGTAGTAGGACTGTTAGAAATGCTACATCTAAAGAAATCCCTATCTCTCCACTCCAGAGACCTCAACCTCATTACCACAATCAACAGAGCATGCTGGAGGGACAGGTTCATAACCCAGAGACTGTCCATACTATGGAATAGACTTCCCATAAATGTCAAGCAGAGCACTTCACTGGCTCTCTTCAAGAGAAGTCTTGAGTGGATGGAAATAGAAAATTCACCCTGGGGATCACTCCAGTGGGCTCTACTCGACAGAGGCACTAGGAACTAAGGTTGGGTGGCACGATGCCAGGGTAATCCTATGGGCTAGGCTTGTAAAGGCTCCAGGGCCATTAGCCAAGTACACACCTATGACTATGAATAGATGGGGAAAGAAGACTTGCACGTCTGCTGCCCTTGTTACTAGGGCAGTTAATTTCCTGACTGAAATGATCTGTGCTCTGGCTTCCTTGCACAAAGTTGTCTTGGATGTTCTCAAAGCTGACTCTAAGCAGACTATGCAGAGCTTACTTTCATAGGCCACTCAGATAGCCAGGCACACCATTAAGTGCAGTTATGATGCTGTAGGTGCTTCCTCTTGGGCAATTGTTACTGATCTGCTATCCACAGATATGCATGGCTTTGCAATCACCCTGTGTCTAAGGATTTCAAATCTAAAATTATAGATTCACCTTTGGACAAACACTTGCTGTTTAGTTGTCAGGCATATAGTCTTCAAAACTCTCCACCACCAAGCTAAATCCATGAAAGACTGCAGATAGATCCTATTATTCTCACTTCCTAGGTACCATAGGAACTACCCAGCCAAGTCAACATTGGAAAAGTTACTCTGAACAACCACAAAGGGAAACTCCAGCTGGGAGGCCACCCTTTGGGGGGCAGAAGTCTGAGTACCTGTGCAGAACCCCTCAGCCTTACTGTCCCTCTTTCCCAAAGAATGTCGCTCACCCTGGCCGGGTGAGAAAATACTACCACAGACGAATGGGTCCTCTCCATCATCAAAGACTGCTCTTCCATGCCATGTGAAAGCATTCACCATCTGAGAGGCATGTTGCCACCTCCTCAAAACCAAGTTTCCCTTCTGATCCCCATTATTCAAGACCTCTTGAATCAGAACACCATTGTGCAAGTCCCAAAAGAGCTCACAGGAAAGCGATTTTATTGCATGATTTTTCTAGTCCCTTATCTCAAGAGTGAGCTTACCTGCTGGAGTAACAGGCTGTCCACAACCCAGGATTAAGTTTCTCATCTTCTCCTTCATTAGATTCACATCAACACCTTGGATGAGGTATGGGAGGGGTCATGGACTGGATCATAGAGTACAGGAGACCTGGCAAACCCACTTATTGAAGGAACACAACAACCTGAAATAAATGAGAGCTCTTCAAGTTCTTCAGATTTTTGCCCACAATTGAAAATCAGGACCACTCCAGGTATTCACAGGCAACATCACAGCGATTTGATAAATGCCGGGAGGCACCATGTGTTAACCATCTATGCAGGTTGGCACAGGAGGCATGGAATTTTGCCACACAAATGAGCCATGCATATCCCTTCTCAGGACAGTGTGCTAGCAGACTGTTTAAGTCGCTTTCTGGAAGAACCCCACAAGTGGACTCTAAACAGGGAGGTCTTCTCTAGCATCAGACTTTAGTGTGGCACCCCTCAGATATGTGATTCACCAAGCAACAGCTCCCCCTGTTCTGCACCGTGGACCCTTGCCCCACAGTCTGGAGTGGAGGACAGATTTCTCTTTCCAGTGGACAGGGAGGTTCCTCTATGCCTTTTCTCCTTCCAAAAATACTAATCAAGATGCAAAGGGAAACACCCAGACTTCTATTATCAGCTCTGTTTCAGCCGAGGCAACATTGGTTACCCCTATTTCACCTGCCAAAGGGAATTACAGGAGAGTTCCTCTACAGCTGGACGTTTTTACTCAAAACCTTGCTGCTCTACCTAAATCTTCCATTTTTGAGCCTGACCCTATGAATGATAGGACTTTAATACCTCAATGACATATTTTCTCTGAAGAGGTTGTACAGCCTACAGTAGGCTAGGAGACCCACCACTAGAAAATCTTGCACTGCAAATTGGAAATGCTTCTCTTTCTGGTGCTGAAAGGAGAGTCTAAACCTACTGTTAGTACATGTCCCTAAAGTTCTGCAATATCTCTTCGAACCTCAGTCAGGCTTGACCTACTCTTTATTTATTTATTGACATTTGTTAACAAGGTTGGTCCAGTTGGGCTTGTGGCCCATTTTCAGTGGAGACCTGAGGAGAAAAAATTTACAGTAATTAGCAAATTTAAGCTTGCAGAATAACAGAAAAACATAATTAAACAGGACATTAGAGAAATAGGCATAGAGCAAATGCAAAGCTAGTGCACATCCATGTACAATAAAATGTAATAAAAGTATGTTTACATATTTACAAGAGAGTTTATATATCCGCATGAATGTTTAAGATTCTGTGAGGGTCTACTTAGTACAGAGCTTGTTGAGAGGGATGGAAATAACTAAAACTGTGTAAGGGGTACAGGGAGGCTAGGTTGGGTCTTGACAAGGGAAATTTTTGAATTTAAGTAAAAGTTTGAGCTCATTTTTAAAATTTGATGGATTGGTACTCATCTCAAAGGGAAGTTTATTCCATCCATGGGCAACATAGTATTTATATAGAAGTATAGAATTATATAGAAGTTAGAACAGAAATGAAAGAGGAGAATGATGAGTACCATTTAACAGATTGCTGTCTGCAGGAAGGGGTAACTGGAGAACCAGGCAAGTGTGTTGGAAGATATGTTAAGGTTAGCAAGTTTGGAAAGCAGTAGAGGGTGGGAGACTATCGAAAGCTTTGGAGAGGTCTAGGAAAACGATAGGATATGAGTTTATCCAGGGCCTCAGCAATGGTGTTTGTGAAAGATAGGAGGACAGTAGTTGTACTGTGATTAGGACAAAAGCTGTGTTGAGTGGGGGTGAGGAGGTTATGCTGTAGGTAGTTGAGTGAATACATCTTTCAAGTATTTTTGGGGGGGGGATAGAATGGCTGTTGGTCGGCAGTTCGATGGCTCTGTAGTTATCTCCTTTATGTAGGGGAATGGTGAAGAATGATTTCCAGAGGGTAGGAACAGTAGATGCTTGAATAGATGCAGGATAGGCAATGGAGTCAGCAGCAAGTTTGAGGAAGATAGGGGGCAGATTGTCAGTGGAGGGAGAACAAGGTCTGAGCTTTAGAAGAAGAGATCTAATATAGGAAGTAGGGGCAGGGTGGAAGGAGAACAAATTAGTGTTTGGAGAATTGTGAGGGGTAGGCAAAGACGGTTATGTTGCAGGTGGGAAGGTAAGAGTTTGGATGGTATCAATAAAGTGTTTATTAAGGACGGTAGCAGTTTCTTCGGGGGATGTATTGGGGTATGGGCAGGGGTTAGAGGGGACATTCAAGAGAAAGAATCTTGTTGAGAGTAGACCAAAATTTCTGTGGGTTGGATTTACAATTTAGTTGAGCAGAGTTAAAGTAGGACTTTTTGTCTAATAATTTGTTTCTTAGTAAGATTCCTTAGGTTTCTATATTTGTGAAGAAGGGGAAGTTCTTTTGATGTTAAGTTGTCTATCTCGCCTTCATTCTTGCTGGTTGGGTTCGGAGCTGATCCTCTGCTCCGACTCTGCCATCTTCTAAAGCTCGAGAGCTATTTACTGGCTCGAGGCCTCCCCATATCCCACAGTGCCTGGCGCTAGATCCCCAGATCTCGTTTGCCACTTCTGCTACAAAGATGCTTTTGCTGGCTCAGGTCGTATTTTTCGTCTTTTGATAGGTGTTGTATAAAAATTTTCATATAAATAGTGTTTAATTTTTATTATAGTAGTATTAGTACTTATTGTCTCTGTGTACTTGTAGATCTATCCCATCCCCTTAGAAAACTCGTTTTTAATGTTAGAGAGTTTTCCCCTCCTCCCCCTCTCTTTTTCTCTCTCCAAGGTAGCCGTTTTTAGTTAGAGGCTAACCCTTGTTCTCTAAATACCTTTTGTAGTGTTTTCAGGTAGAAATAGTTGTAGTACTTTACTATTTTCTAGTAGATATATATATATAATATGTTATAAGTGTGTTAAGGTGTGGTAACTTTTTTTTTGTGTGTACGGGTTTCTTTATACTTGTTACCTACTGTTGTACTGTTGACCTTTTTTTCCTGGGATATTTCCTTTTTGCAGGATGTCCAAAGATACGAAGGCATCAGGATTGAAGAATTGTGACTCATGCTGTCAGAAGATGTCTGACAGATGGTCACACTTCTTGTGTTTACTGCTTGGGTGCCCTACACCTGCAGGACTCTTGTTCGGTGTGCCACGCCTTTAGTCCAAGAGTCCTCCAGGAGTGTAGGAATAAGTTAATCCTTAAAGGATTACTACAACCTGAAGGGTCACCTGCTAAGACTCAGCCAGGGAAACCCACCAAGCCATCGAAGCCGTCGGCTCCCAGCTCAGAGCAGTCATCGGGTGTGGCATCTGTTTCGACTTTGGTTCCGGCCAGAACCGAAGTACCTGCCTCTCAGTCTGCTCCGATCCTAGTGTCGGAACCTTCAGGGAGCCGAAAGCATTCTAGGTCCCCATACCTAGAGTTGATTCGCTCAGCTCCGGGGTCGCCTCTGTTAGTCGGAGCGAAGTCACTGATCTCACTCTTCTCGGTCTTCGAGACTGTCTGACCATGACTTGGAGAGAGTGGTGAGCAGACTTCTGAAATCGCAGGCCCTGACTAAAATGCTATCCAGCCCCCCTCATCAGGGTTCAGCTCTGCCTGTTTCTACAGTAGTTCCTCTGACTCACCCCTTGAGTTCAGAGCCGGAGCTGGTTGGGGTTCGGATCGTGGAACCGTCGGCGCCGATACCTACCCTTTCCTTCGGCTCCAATCACGTCCATGGCGCCGTGCCTGGAGGGATCTGGGTGCCGAGACTCCCTCATCGGTTCCGAGGGGACGAGTGGCATCGGACCCTTGTCCGACCCCATTCTCCTTCTCGAAGCTTCAGCACAGGTGAGCTCGGCTCCTACATCGGCCTCGGAGCCGTCCCTCTTGGTGCCGGGGGCGTTCCTGTCTTTTCGGAGCCTGAGCTGCCTTCTCTGCCCGGAAGGGGTGCCTTCGAGGTCATGAGGAATGTGCTGGCCCCTCAGTCAGCCCCACGATCAGCCTCTTCGGCTCCTCCCCCCATGGTGCCTGCGTCTGCCTCTGTCCCTCCTCCAGACCCCAAGTGAGGAGAACAAGCGCTCCAGGTTGCCCCAGTGGGCGTGTCTTCCTCTTCCGTGGCCTTCCCTGATCATTCAGAGGAGCCCCCTCAAAAGAGGAAATGTAAGAGGAAGCATCTTGACTCCCCGGAGTCTGTCACTTCGGATACAGACTTAGAGGATTCGGAAGGTTCCCCGAGGTCCCCCTCTGAAGTGGTCTCCTTCTCAGACATCCTTGAGATGCTTAGGCAGAGGGGGAACTGGACTACCCTTAACCCTTCTGAGGATGAATCTGTATACCTGGACGCATTTGGTTCTTGCCCCTCAACCTCCTGGGTGTCTCCGCCTTTCGATCCACTGATGGCAGTGGTGGCTCGAAAGGCATGGTCAGCCCCAGACACAGTGGAACCAACTCCCCCGAAGGCCACGAAATTCATCACAGCACCACAAGACAAGCAATTTTTGACAAAGGGTGTCCCTGTTGATGCTATGGTGATAGCAGCAGCCACGAAAAAGGAGTTGGCTGAGAATTCTTCGTCTGTCCATCCCCCTAATAAGGAGTCTAGGATGATGGACAGATAGGGGAAGTTGATGTTTTCCTCCGCGACCTTTTCCATGTGGTCGCTGAACTGTTTGTGCCATTTTACCCGCCTTCAAAGGGATCTCCTTAAGGAGCTAGGAGATGCCCTTCAAGATCCATCAGCTGCGGGGGCTCAGGATAAGATTACCTCCCAGCTGGCGACTCTTAATTCGATAGTGAACTCCATGCGGCTCATTTCTTATGCGGCCGATGGGGCGAGTAGAGCCGCAGGCACAGGTGTGGCCTTGAGAAGGCACGCTTGGATGCAGTTATTTTTGCAGACCCCTTTAAGGCGTCTTTCACCAATACCCCTTTTGATGGTTCTGCTCTTTTTGGACCACAGGTGAAGGATACCCTTACCAGGTGTGAGCAGGAAGGCAAGACTCTCTCTGCTGTGGGAGTCCGTTTTTCCACTCCTTCTAGACCATACCCCAAAGGTCAGAAAAGTGGGAAAATGTGGTTCCAGAAACCCCAGGGAGCCGTGCCTGACACACGTGGTGAGTTTCCCTCCAGGGGCAGAGGAGGGAACAATAGACGCCGCCCTCGAGGCAGAGGGGGCCCGCAAAATCAGGGCAGCAGAGATTCCTTCTCTGACAAGTCCTTCCAGCATCCTTGAGGGGCTGCCCGCCTTCGGAGGCAGTCGGGGGAAGATTATCTTTGTACCCAAAAGCCTGGCAAGACACAACTCAAGACAGATGGGTACAGTCTATCATATCCAGAGGTTACAGAATTCCCTTCGTTCATACCCCGTTAAAGTCAAACAAATCCCTTCCAGATGTTCCACCCAGTCTAAGGGAACAAGCAGTGCAAGAGATCTCAAAACTGCTACAAAAAAGAGCCATCCAACGAGTCCCAGCAGACCAGCAAGGATCCGGAATTTACTCAAGGTTCTTTTTGGTACCAAAAAAGACAGGGGACTGGAGACCCATTTTGGATCTCAGCAGACTAAACAGGTCTGTACAAAGAGCGAAGTTCCAGATGGTCATGCTTCAGTCCATTTTACCCTTTTTGGGTCAGGACAATTGGATGTGCTCCATAGATCTTCAAGTTGCGTACTACCATATCAAAATGGACAGGCGCTCCAGAAAATTCCTCCACTTCTGGCTGGGAACCAGTCATTATCAGTTCCGAGCTCTGCCCAATGGCAGTAGTTACCTCTCACCTGAGACGGCAAGGATTCCAGGTGTTTCCCTATCTAGACGGTGGATGGTTTCCCCGTCAGTACCCCAGGGCAGACCATTTGTTCTTCCCCCTCCAGTAGCCACGATGACCACGGATGCCTCCCTGATCGGGTGGGGGGGCACTTTCAGGGCAGAACAGTCCAAGGCACCTGGCAACCCCACGAGTACCATCTGCATAACAATGTCTTGGAGATGAGAGCTGTGCTTTTAGCGTTGCAAACTCTTCAGAACTCTCTTCCCACCGGGACCATTGCAATTCAGACAGACAATATGTCGGTAGTGTGGTATATCAACAAGCAGGGCGGAACCAAGTCCTACCCCCTATGTCGAGAAGCACTCACTCTTGCAATGGGCGATCTCTTCCCAGCGGTTTCTGATAGCAACGCACATCCCTGGGAAGTCCAAAGTTATAGCGGACAGGCTGAGCAGAGCAATTCTCATGCCTCACAAGTGGTCTCTCAGACAGTGGCGGACCAAATCTTCCACAAATGGGGTCAGCCTTGCTGCGACCTTTTCGCCACCCCCTTCAACAGCAAGTGCGACAGTTTCTTTTCTCTCCTCCCTCTTCCCGGATACCCTCCCAGAGATGCTCTAATCCACGATTGGCCTCAGGGACTTTATGCATTCCCTCCATTTCCCCTGATTCCCAAACTAATACAGAAAGCTACCGCGCTGGGATGCAAGATGATCCTCATTGCCCCCTACTGACCTCGACAAATTTGGTTTCCGTTCCTGTATCATCGCCTCCTGGAGCAACCCTGGACCCAGTACCAGACCTTCTGATCCATCGGTCGGGCAGACTGCACCAATCCCTTCAGTCTTTCAACCTCACTGCTTGGTTGCTCCACTTCCATCCTTAGCCAGGCTTCCGAACATTTCCCAATCGGTGCGTGAAATCATCTTATCTTCGCATAAATCTACCACCAGAAAAACTTATGCTAGTAAGTGGAAACGTTTCTCTTGCTGGGCAGAGTCTAAAAATATAGATCCCTTTTCAGCCCCTGTCCACTACGTTTTAGATTTCTTAGTGGAACATTTTCAGGCTGGGTCCTCTTCTGTCACCATTAGAGTTCAGTTAGCCGCAATTTCAAATTTTCATACAGGCCTATCTGAAACTAGTATTATGTCCCATAAGCTTTGCAAAGCTTTTCTTAAAGGGACTACTTTGCTCAGGCCCCCCAGTAAAATATCCCCCGCCTCCGTGGGATCTTAATTTGATCTTAGCTTCCCTAATATTGCCCCCCTTTGAACCTGCAGCTTCATGTTCCTTGAAGTTTCTTTCTTGGAAAACCTGCTTTCTTGTGGCAATTACCTCAGCTAGAAGAGTTTCTGAACTCCAGGCCCTTTGTGTTCACCCTCCTTATTTAGTTTTCCATAATGACAGAATTTTGCTCAGGACTAATCCCTCCCTTCCTTCCTTCCTGAGGTACCTTCTGAGAGTAATCTGAATCGGTCCATTGATCCTCCGGTCTTCTTCCCAAATTATTCCAACAAAGCTGAACATAAATTACATCAGTTGGATGTTCATAGACCATTATGTTTCTACTTGCATAGGACTAAACAAATTAGAAAATCAGATCAGCTCTTCCCGTCCTATGCTGAAGGTAAACAAGGTCTACCAATGTCTAAAGTAACTCTATCTAGGTGGTTGACTTCTATTATTGCTTTGATTTATCAATTGAGGAACAAACAGCTCCCTGCTAAACCAAAAGGCCACTCTACTAGGGCGTTAGCTACTTCTGTAGCTTTTCAGGCAAGATTACCAATGCAAGCCATTTGTGCGGCAGCTACATGGGCCACTCCCCATACATTCATTTCTCATTATAAGCGGGATGTAGCCTCTAGGAGCAGAGCTGATTTTGGTTCCACTGTGCTGAAGAGTCTGTTCCTATGATCCACCCAGGACTGAGGTGCTAGAGGCGCTGTCCCAACCAGCAAGAATGAAGGTGAGATAGACAACTTAACATTAAGAAATGATGTACCTACCATATAAAGTTCCATGTTGGCTGCCTTCTCGCCTTCTTTCTTGTGTCCCACCATCCGTCCCCATATCCTAATAGACCGAGAAGAGTTGCCCTCTGAGTTCCTTTTAGCTGGCTGGGTCTTATCTGGTTTGTTCCCTCAACCATTTAGCAATGTAGCCAAACATATGCTGCTAGGATAGGTGTCCTTATATTTTGTCTATAGTTAGGTCTACCAAACGAGATCTGGGGATCTAGCGCCAGGCATTGTGGGATATGGGGAGGCCTTGAGCCAGTAAATAGCTCTCTAGCTTTAGAAGATGGCCGAGTCGGAGCCAAGGATCGGCTCCGAACCCAACCAGCAAGAAAGAAGGCAAGAAGAAGACCACTAACATGGAACGTTATGGTAGGTACATAACTTCTTATTTTTGTCCAAGCTTTCCAAGCACACACTCTCCTGTGCATAAGGGACCTAGTTTCCTTGGAAAGCCAGGGATATTAATTTGATTTTAACTTTATCTTTCTAGAGGGAGCAAGGGAGTTTAAGGTATTTAGGAAAATGCTATGGAGCAAGGTAACTGCGTCATTGAGAGGTATTTGTTTAAGGACAGACCAGTTTGTGCTAGCAAGGAGGAGCAGAACTGGGAAATGTTAGAGAGTTTATGGCAGTTTCTGTAAAGGTGGGGTTTAGGAGGTTGGGTGGAGTGTCTATAAGTACATAAGTGGAAATGTGATCAGTAAGAGAGTCTGGTAGGGTAGTGGGAGTTAGTGAGGATCCAGTCTGTTATGGAGTTGGATGATGTGTTTTTATGAAGGTGGGTGGGGGTGGATATCAGCTGATGGAAGCCATGTAAATTAATACTTCATTGTGGAGATTCAGTTGAAAGTTTGGACCAGCTTAAGTTTACATCTCCTAAGATGATTGTTACATAGGGTATATTAAGGGAAAACCATGAAAAGATATTTTCTAGGATGGAGAAATTATTCCCGGGGCGATGAAAATGGAGGCAACAACAAATTTCTTGTCTGGATTGAGGTGGCAATTTAGGATAAGTTCAGCTGGGTGGAAGTCGGGGATAGGAGAGGTATAAGGTGAGAGGTTGAGAGTATTGTAGTAGAGGATGGCAAAACCCCCTCTTTTTTTTTTTTTTTTTTTTTTTTTTTTTTTTTTTGTCTGAGCGGAAGATGCTGTAGCTAGGAGGGAGAATTTTGATATTAGAGATATGTGGCTTGAGCCATGTTTCAGGTAAGGAGAGGATATATGGGGATTGGTGTGTAGTTCTGTTATTTTATTACTTGGGCTTTGTATATTAAGTGAGACTATAGACAGGTATTTGGATAAGAATGAAATTGGTGTATGGGGCAGTGAGGTGATTGTAGGGGGGGTGTATGTGTGGCGGGGTATATGGTTGATAGGAGTTGGAGTGTGGCCAGGGTTGGGGTGGATGTTCCCAGAGGTGAGGTTTTTTTGTTTGAAGAGAGGGTATACTAGAAGGTAAATGAAGTTTGTATAGCTTTGGTTTAAGTTTGTTGGCAGGTGGGGTGATTTGGATTTGAGGTAGTTTATGAAGATGTGGCGGAGAGGTTAAACAGAATTGGAGAGATAGAAAAGGAGGAAGTTGTTGGATGAGTGTCATAGGTATAGGATGTAGTAGAGTATGAATGGGGGGTGGGGCAGGTAGGAGGTAAGGATAGCTAGAAATACAAGAAATATAGAACTAAGTAGGTGAAACATATTAAGATATAGGTAGAGAGATTAAAGGGTGGGTATAATATTGAGAGGTAGGAGATCTTGAGGGCCAAGTATGATAGATTTGACAGTGGGAGTGTTTATTGTAGTGATTGGATCATGAGAGAGGAAGGGGGGAGAGTGGTTGGTATAAAGGTAATTTTAATGGGGGTGGGTGGGAATGGGGGTAGGGGAACAGAGCATGGCTAACCCCATTTGTTTTTTGCCACTATCCTGCCTCTGTTCGATCTAGGGCAGTGAGTAAAGGTAAGAAACCAGCTGAAGTAATGCAGGTAACCTACAATTTGCAAATAAAACACAAAGGGACACCAACTGCAGTGAGGGACTACATTCTATGGACAGACAGGGCAGACTTTTCTGTAAACGCTCATTTTTTTTCCTCAAACACCTTTATTGAATCATCACTTGTGACATAGGCAAATTTACATTTATATAAAAGTAATCAAATTATATTAACATAAACATTATAACTCATACCTCTCAACTGTCCCTGAATGTTCATCGTGCATACAGCTGCAGTCATAACAGATGGGTTCTCCTGCCGTCAGGCGGGTCCTTGGTCGGCCGAATTCCAAAGTCTAGGTCCGGCGTCGGTAGTCGTCGCTACTTCCCTGACTTCAGTGCGACAGGGGTATAAAGGAACCAGCCGATGCCATTTTCTTCAGTCTTTCTTGCCACACGGTGCCCGAAGCAGAAGCAGTTCGCAAATGCCGGTCGGCCAGCTCCTGAAATTACGAAAATTTGGAAACCGAAGTCTTCTTGAAAGCTAAGTACCCCGTTGGGGAAACTTTTTTTTGCCTCAGACCGATGTCAGACAAAGTTAATAATTGTATTTCATGTGGGAAGCAAATACCGCATAAGGATTTCCATTCCCTCTGTATACCTTGTTTAGGCCCAGACCACGACGTCTCGGCCTGTCGCTTTTGTGCTACATTCAACATTATTTTGGAAAAACATTTAACTATATTATGTCGTCAGATACTCTGACTCCAGTTTTGTCTAAAAAGCGCAAAGATAAGGGCCGACACTCGAGGTCCGCGGCCTCTACCGACACCACGCCAAAGCCGACTACACGTGGTCCGGTTCTCAGCGAGGCACCTACGCAGCCCCTGACTACCGACGACACTTCATTGGCGGTGTCTCCTGTGCCCGAGGCTCCTCTGCCCACACCCCGACTACAGATACCGAAGCCACTCTTGGCGTTGAACCTCAGAATGTGGACAGGTCTACCTCCACTCAAGGTGTCTTCAGACCTTCCTCTTCTTTTTCCATCAAGGCTTTCACTAAGTCTAATGCAGCCATGCATTCTAAGAGACAAGCTACACAGGGCCCATCTCCAGGCCTCATGCCTAAAAAACAGATGCTTAAAATGGCTGAGGATTTAATTACTCTTATCAGGGGTTCTCAGCCCCCTCAGCACAGGCCTCTGGCTATACCTCCTGTCTTGGACATCCTAGATGATGTTTACTTGGAGGCCTGCCTTAACCCGGATTCTCTGCCTCCAGCCCCAGTCAAGCCTGACAGGTACTACAGGGTTCCTGACTCGCACCAATTTCTATACAAAAGCCATGCTGCTGACCCAGAAACCATCTCACAGGGCCCCAAGGAAATTAAGGCCTCCACTGCTAAAAATCATTACCTTCCGAGAGAGATTCCAGATCCTTAGAAAGGTGGGGAAAAAAGGTATATACCTTGGCTACCTTAACCATGAGGGCCTTAAACTGTCAGTTCCATATGCTAAAATGCCAACAGTTTTTGTTATCACAATTGAAAAGTAAAATGTCACAACCTGAACAACCAGACTTGAAGGAGTTGCAGGATTTGATGCATAGTGCAGAACAAGTGGGTAAGCATACCTTACAATGTGGTTTTGATGCTCTAGAGGCCTCATGTAGAGCTGCTGTTACAGGATCAGTCATACGTAGACATGCCTGGCTCAAGGAACAAACCTTGCCTGATCATGTCAAAGCTAAATTACTAGATGCCCCTCTACAAAAGGATGTATTTGGTGCTAATGCTGGGGAGGTATTAAGGAAAATGGAGGAAAAGGCTAAATCAATGCAAACTGTGAAAGATTTTCTACAGGTACAACCCCCACGTTTCAGTAGAAATTGGCCTTCCAAAAATTGGTCCTTTCCAGCCACGGACAGACCCCAAAGAGGTAGATACAGGCACCCGAGGGGCAGAGGACAATCCCAAGGATCGTTTAGAGGCAGACAATGGCAAGCTCCTACACAAAGAGCTGGTGAGGATAACTCGCAATCATTCAGAAAGCAAGCCCAATGACTTTCCCCTTTGCATGCCAAGCAAGACTCGAATGGCAGCCCCCTTAGGAGGAAAACTGGCATTATTTTCAAAAAATTGGCATATTGTCACAAAAGACAAATGGATCCTGGACATTATAAACAGAGGCTACAGATTCCATTTTCACACCCTTCCAAAAATGAGAGGCATGCCAAACCTGCCACACAATCAAAGGGCAGAGGCACAAAGGCAAATTACAGATCTCATAGACATGAAAGCTATTCAAGAGGTACCTACGCACGAACAAGGTCAAGGTTTTTATTCCAGACTATTCCTGGTACCAAGGAAGGGAAAAGATTGGAGACCTATTTTGGACCTATCCATCCTAAACACATTTCTCCTCATACCAAAATTCAAGATGCTCACTCTACAGCAGCTTCTTCCCATGCTGGGCAAGGAGTCTTGGCTGGTAACATTGGACCTCAAGGAGGCATACCTGCATGTCCCAATCAGACAAAATTGCAGAAGATGCCCATTATCAATTCTCTGCATTGCCCTTTGGCTTATCTACTGCGCCCTGAGTATTCACGAAATGCCTGGCATCAGTAATTGCCTACTGCAGACTTCAAGGGATACAAATATACCCCTATTTGGACTGCCTGATCCAAGCGGACAGCAAGCACATTCTTCTGAAACATCTGGCTTATGTAATAATGTTGTTGAACTCTCTGGGATACACAGTCAACAAAAAGAAATCAAGGCTAATACCCTCTCGAAAGATAATTTTCCTGGGTGCCAACTTGGACACAAACACCCAGATGGCCTACCTCATGCCAGAGAAGCAGGGGCAACTAACTCAATACTTCAGAACACTAGCAAATTGCACCAGGCTGACTGCAAGGAAAATCCTGCAGACTCTGGGATTCATGGCATTTTGCATCTTACTAATCCCATGTGCAAAGCTGCATATGAGGAAACTTCAATGGTACCTGAAAAACCTATGGTCTCAACACAGCCACAGTTTGGAAACAATAATACCATTAATTCCATGTCTACAAAAGGAATTTCTGTGGTGAGCTCAAGCATGCCAAACAAACACAGGTCTTCCATTCAGCAAGCCTCAAGCAAATCAAGTCATCACAGCAGACGCCTCGGACTACGCCTGGGGGGCGCACATGGCAGATCAGTGCATTCAGGGCAAATGGTCCCAAAAAGAAAAGCACCTTCACATCAATCAAAAGGAAATGCTAGCAGTAATAAATGCTATTATAGCTTTCAAAGACCTTCTGCAACCAGGTCAACTATTGATAAGAACGGACAACACCACAGTTATGTGGTACATAAACAAACGGGGAGGAACACATTCATACCCCCTATGCAGACTGGCCATGTCACTTTGGAACATGGCCATGGACTTACAAATCGAACTACAAGCACAGTACTTGCCAGGCAAGGAAAACACGCTGGCAGACAACCTAAGCAGAAATATGACAGACCCACACGAATGGAAGTTGCATCCAAAAGTTTTTACAGAAATAATCCAAGCATGGGGAAGGCCAGACATAGATCTCTTTGCCTCCCACAAAAATCACCAATTGACAAATTTCTGCTCAAGGATTTTCCATCCAAAGGCCTGGAGAGTGGACACACTCGCTTTCAGTTGGACATCAATGACGGTTTATGCCTTCCCACCTCTTCCGCCCAAAGTTCTATTGAAAACCAGAGCAGACAGACCAATGATGATTCTCATTGCTCCAGACTGGCCAAGACAACACTGGTACCCACTCCTGAGGAGCCTGACGCATTCCCCACCATGGACCCTGCCTCTAATGCCTCTTCTCCTGACTCAGCACAGCTTCAAAACTCTTCACAGCCAGCTAAAAACACTCAGTCTAGCCGCATGGAAGATTCCTTAGCATCACAACAGACCCTACTCTCCAAGGAGGTGCAGGATGTCATTTTGGAGGCTAGAAGGCCGTCAACTAGAAAAGCTTACTCCGCAAAATGGAAACGGTTTTGTGTCTGGAATGAGAAAAAGGGGTCAGGATCCTGGAAAACTCAATTTACCTCAAATACTACAGTATCTAGCTGAGCTGCTAAGCAGTGGACTTTCATTCTCCTCCATCAAAATCCATGCCTCAGCCATTTCTGCAGAATACAACACTGATCCACCCTTATTCTCTCATCCTCTCTAAAGACAGTTCTTCAGAGGGGCTAAGAATCTAAGACCCCCAAGGAAACAACCAATACCTGCTTGGGATCTCAATTTCATTCTGGAAAAAACTGACCTTGCCTCTTTTTGAGCCAGCTGCCTCATCAGATTTGCAATATTTATCCTGGAAAACAGCTCTCCTTCGGGCTATTACCTCAGCTCATAGATTTTCAGAACTACAAGCTCTCATGGCTGTGCAGCCTTTTATCATCTTCCATCAGGACAGAGTTTCCTTACGAACCAACCAGTCCTTTATGCCTAAAGTGGGGTAGCTTTGAATCAGGCAATACACTTGCCTACCTTTTATCCTAATCCTCAAAACAAAGGGGAGAGATTACTACATTCCTTGGACATCCACAGACAACTGTGTTATTATTTGGACAGAACAAAGCCTTTCAGAAAATCAGAACAGCTCTTTGTGTCCTATGCTGTAGGAGCTCAAGGAAAGCCAATTTCCAAACAGATAATCTCAAAATGGATAGCCCACTGCATATGCTTTTGCTATTCTTTTCATGGCAAAACTGTACCTACAGGCATCAGATCTCACTCCACAAGGGCCACAGCTACCTCCGCAGCTTTCCTCAGAGGAGTTCCTACCAAAGATATTTTGGAAGCAGCCACTTGGAGTTCTGTGCATACCTTCTCCAAGCACTACCACCTACCATTATACTCCAAAACTAGAGCAGGCTTTGCCACTGCAGTCTTGCAGGGCATCCTTTCTTCTCCTAGTTCCACCTAGTGCCTACCACCCCTTTCTTAGCTTTGGGATTCTACCCATCTGTTATGACTGCAGCTGTATGCACGATGAACATAGTACAGTTTTGTACCTACCATAAATGTAGATGTTAGAGTGCTACTACAGCTGCAGTCCAGGTTTCCCTCCCTCCTTCCCCTCTTGGGACAGGCCTGTTGGCTAACACCTCATCATACAACTTGATTGGGGTATTCATTTATGGTGTATTTGCTTGCAACTACTGTATTTTGATTATATTGCATTGCTTTATTACACAGATTTATGTATTGCCTTCCTTCTGGGGGCACCTGACATCTGGGGCAAGAAAAACTGAAGAAAATGGCGTTGGCTGGTTCCTTTATACCCCTGTCGCACTGACGTCAGGGAAGAAGCGACGACTACCGATGCTGGACCTAGACTTTGGAATTCGGCCGACCGAGGACCCGCTTGACGGCAGGAGAACCCATCTGTTATGACTGCAGCTGTATTAGCACTCGAACATCTACATTTATGGTAGGTACAAAACTGTACTTTTTCAGGGGCGTCTCTGATTTTGACTCAGATTTTAGTTCTGTCCCTCTTAATCCCTCCTAAAACTAGTGACTTTTGGAGGAAAGGTGGTGAATTACACTTGGTAAATAATGACTAAGAGTTATAGACTTCTTTTACTTCAAAAAATGTGTATTAATTCATATGCTTTGATTCTATCAGTGTTTCAAGTTAATAGCACTAATATTTTAAGTGTCCCTGATTGTCCCTGATTTTTTCTTGACGTCCCTGATTTTGTTGAAATTTGCCCCCGATTGGTTGAGAGGTCTGATGCTCGACATACATTGCTATGTATCATGTAGCCTAAGCTGTATTACGTGAATTATTCAATTCCTGCTTTGTTTCTAAACAAACATCTTTATTAAACCATCACTTACTACATAGGCAATCATACATTTATATAAATGAAAACAAACCACACGACACAATCCTAGTCGCAAGCATTTTACATCACAAACCATACTGACACTCAGTTGCAAACATTGTACATCACTTATCTACCCAGTTTTTCCTCAAACTTTACATAGCTCATTTATGTCCTGCCTCCTTTTAAACCTCATTCCTCTCTTGTATGTATTGTTCCCACAATTTCCATTTTTTGTATGTAGTTTGCTCCTACCCCTTTCTAAAGATCTTATTTCCAGTTGTTTTATCTCTATTACTATATTCACTATAAGTATAGTTGGTTTAGATTTTGATTTCCATTTTCTAGTAATTGCTTTTTTTGGCAGCCACGATTTTTAGACACAGGAAGGCCTTGTCCACCTCTAGGCAGTTCCGATTCTGTATCATAGCTCATAATAATTTTCCTCATCAGACCAGTCTTGCCCACCCAGCATCTCCAACAGTGTATCCCACAGGGAATCCTAAATCTGCCAACTAGCCACATTCCCAGAACATATGTTCCCAATTACCTCTTTCTTCCCCTTCACACCTCCAACATTTGCTGTGTACCTGAGGAAAATTTCTCTGGAGTCTCCTTGGGGTATAAAAATATCTATGTAAAAATTTCCAGGCAAACATCCTAAATCTTCTAGATTTTTGTTGCATATTTGATTGCTGTCACTACTTTCATTCCTCTTAGCCCCCCCACTTATGGCTAAGTTGGAGGTTAAGCTTTTTCTCAGTGGGGTCCTGCTTCTTAACCCCCAAGGAAGCCAAGCTTACTCTGCCTCACTTTATACACTTTCTTTAAAATTCTGTGCTAGGAAAGCTGTCATTCTTTTGGCCATCCTCTAAGCTAGGAGGATATCTGAGTTTCAAGCTCTCATGGCCATTCTCCCTTTTCTTATTTTTCACAGAGAGGGTGATTCAGGGCTAACCCATCATTCATGCCCAAGGTAATGAAAAAGCTGTCTATCGATAAGGCTATTCATTTGCCTACCTTTTTTATGTATCCCCAGAAACAGAGGGGAAAGGATCTTACATTTTCTAGACATTCACAGACAACTTTGGTTTTACCTGGGCAAAAGTAAATTCTTCAGGAAGACTGTCCAAGTTTTTGTATCCTTTATGTCCATTCAGCGTGGACAGCCTGTCTCTAAACAGATTGTTGCAGCCTGGATTTCAAATGCTGTCTTTTTCAGCTGCTGTCACTACAGCAAGACCTGACCTTCTTGCCTTAAAGCACATTCCTCTAGGGCAGTTGCTTCCTCAGGGGATTTTCACAAAGGAGTAGACTCCAAGTCAGTTTTGGAGACTGTTACTTGGTCCTCTGTACACACCTTTACCAAACACTACAAAATGGATGCCTTCTCAAAGTCCTGGGCAGCCATTGCTAGGTCATTCCTGTTGGGATGGCTAGACAATGCTTCTTCTGAATAACCAACTAAACTTCCTCCTTCAGCTCTGAGAATCCCCCATTTGTTGGGAATATTGAAACAGTGATTTCAGTCAGAACATAGTACAGTGGTGTAGGAACTTACCGTAATAGTAGATGTACTACGGATCACTTTTGCAATATTACTTACACCTTCTATCCCCTCTTTTCTGTTTCAGTCCCATCTTCAGTTTTCACTTCCCTTTTTGCTCTATCCTTTGCTGTCTTGCGTGGATAAGGGGGAGCTTTCTTTACCAGTTCAAGCTACATCTGTCCCAGCTAATCAGCTCATCTCTCAGTAAACTTCAGGCTGAAGATCCAGGCTTGTATTTCCATCTTTATACCCCAATGTACAACATAGGTAAAGTAAAGCTTTAGTACCCTGGCCTGATGCATTGTTGTAATGCATGTGCTAGGACTAAGAATACATGCAAAGTCAATGCGATAAGTATGTTGACTGAAAATAGAGTAGATAGTGAAAGTCACAGCACTGGAAATGCTCACTGATGGGAAATTTGTTGATTGAAGGTGGTTATCTGGTATAACTGCAATGTAAACCTGCACACTGCGAGATATTTCAGAATCATTAAGATGTATATAACTAGCACTGAGAACGCTGTATTTATTTATTTATTTATTTATTTATTTTAACTATTTCATTTGCTTGTCGTATTTGTCCAGACTGACCTGTTTCCACTGCTTGTCAAAGGCAATTTACCTTCCTTAAGTAGTTTGCATGAGAGTGGAGATGCTGTAGCTGGGTAATAAAACTTGACCTTTAAAAAACAGCTATAGCATCTGAAATCTTTAGTGGCTGTTTAGCAGCACAAGGATAGAGGGACAGATTTAGAAAATAAAATATTGCAGGCATGACATAAACAGATCTGTGATTTAATGATTTTTTTGTTATTCTGGCCATCGTAGTTGGAATGAGAGAAACACTGGAACAAACTTTCCATGGAAGTTTGTACAGAGCATCAACTGTATGGCTTTGCAAAAAATAACCATGTAGTTATGTTTATTTCCTTGTGGAGGGAGAATTTTGTATGTTTTAAAAAGAGATCAGGCTCATTTGAGACAATACTACGGAAATATATAAAAGGGGCACAAAAAGTAATGAGAGAATATGAAGGACCTGTTTAAAACTGATAAAGACAAGTTAAAAAGAATAAAATATGATCCTTACTATAGTACACTTTGATTTACTAGCTTGAACTATAAATGGGATTGTTGAAAAAAAGAAAAGACTGGATACTCACCTACATTTACAATAGTAATAATTACGCTACAGGAAACACTCCCGACTTGTAGACAGTATGGAAATTTGTGGAGAAAAGTGATGAAGGAGATGGGGGGATTCTTCGCTGGAATGGAAGAAAAGCAAAATAAAGGGGCCTTGATTAAAAAAAATGTATGGGATAAAATGAAGGAGCAGGCAGGGAAGATTTATAGTGGTGAGTGTTACACTGGCTGCACTATGTATTCCATCAAAAGTTGTAAGAAAGAAAATTGTGAGAAGTTGTAGCCTTTTGTCAAGGAAGTAGGAAATGAGACAGATGTCTGTGGAGGGCCAAGGAAGATGTGTAGTTTGAAAAATTTTGTTAAACTACAAATAGTGTGTTGCAGTTTGTTTGTATGTAAACAATTCCAGTGTATACAGAAGTCAGTTTGTAAATATTTAGAAAATATGTTTGTGTTCCTAGAGGATTTTGTGTTGATTGTCATCTATGTAAAGGGGAGAGTTTATTTGGGGGAGATACCAAGGCATGTCATTAAAGCATATGATTGAGATGGTGCAGGATTTTTGCTGTTTTTACTATACTCCTGACAGAACTATGTAAGGATATACCCTTGGTCATCTGTAGACTACTGGAGATGTGTATTTGAGTTATCAGGATTCTATGTGCGTTTTTGGGAGTGTGCAACGTAAGCATCAACTGCAGCAGTTTTTAGGTGAGATTAACATCAGCATTATTTTTGTTGGGAATCACAGATGGAGTACTCGAGTAAGCATGTTAAGGTGTTTTTATAGGTGATAGTCCCCTTACCCCCCCCCCCCCCCCAATAAAAGCATTCAGTAGGAACTGGAAAAAGCAGACACTTCCCCATTTTTTGATGTAGTGGAGTTGATGTGCATTTTTTTGACTCTGGGTTATTGTTGGTAAACGGGAATGCCAGAAAATGGTACTCCAGTAAATAGCAACCATGGTAGCTGGGTGTGCTCTCATGGCATAAAATTTCAGCATTGTTGCCATCCTGATGTCTTTGGTGGGGCAACAATGCTATCCTTCTCTTTGATAGCCTGAGTGCAAGTAGTTGAACAGTTTACTTGCTGCATACTTGAATTTTAGAATTATGTTCATGTTTCAATGCATCTATAATTCTTAACTTGTGTTAACTGAAGGTAAAAGAAACTGTACAAGAAGTTTTGAAAATTCTGAATGGAGAGCTCTGGAAAAAATGCAATTTAAAGGAGAACTTCTATGTCTGTTTCCCAGGTAGACTTTCAAATCTACCCACTATAGGTAGAAAAAAAGGGTTGGGCAGAAGCATGACATGAGAAGTGATGCACTATACAAAAGAAAGTCATGGTAGATCCTGATTTTTTTTCCCCCAAAAGTAAAAACATCTGTAGCTTTTCTTACATGAGCAAAAATGAATGTTAGCTGATATTTCTTATTGTAGACAGACTCCGCACAGAAGACACCCCAACCAAGAATTGAACTGGGGGACGTCTTGCTGTGAGGCGAGTCTGCATGGTCCTCCCTGTGATCACATGGGTTTCTTCTTGGTTCTTCAGTTTTCTCCCACATTCCAAAGAATGCAGTAGGTGGATTGGATGCACTAAACTGGCCATAGGTGTGAATGCACATGCAAGTGCATGGTGTTGAAGAACTACTGTGGCAGGGCTAGGCACGTGATGGTGTAAACGCTGGCTCTAGATGATTGCCACTGTAGAAGTGACACCCCAGCCCAGTCTGCAAAAAAATGGAAAATGGAGTTGTGGATGGATGGATTTCTTACTGTAGTTTGTGTCTCGTCCTACAGTTAGTTCAAGAAAGTTTGTTCTCAGCAGTCTTTTTGCCCATAAATGTTAGAGTGCGGCTACATGTTAAACATTTTTACTATTTATAGATTATTTGCTTTGATTATTGCAAGCTTAATTCAAATATATGAAATATAAGCCCTTTAAGGGGGACTGCAGTTAACATTTGTGTTTTTCTGCATGCTTGCTTGGATTTTTCTTGCTTTGTTTAGCTGAAGATGCAGCTTAGCTACAGACCATTGTTTTGCGTCCTGTGTACTTCTAATTATTTCCACATAGTTAAATGCTGCACACACTGAGACAGTAGTACGTGCTGTGAAATGCTGTACTCAAGCAAGTACCCCATTAAAAAAAAGCAAACTTTATAGATTTCTTCCTTCTTTTGACCATAAGTGCTAGGACATGGGTAGCTAATCTCTGCTGTTTTACTACACAGTTTAAGCTCTTGTGATCCGTTGTCCTTAGCAGCCATTCTTCATGCTTTCTCAGTTGTCAGTCTTTTTAGTCAGTAGTAATATGACTAGAGACTACCGACAACTCTGCAGTCTAAGCACCTTCAGTGAGTTGATAAGGGCTACCAATTGAAATACTTCACCAGCAGTCTGTAGTCATACAGTTATAGACTGCCATGAATTTTGGAGCTGTGGACCCTTTTTCTTTTGCAAGTGTATTGCATAAATCCGAAGACTAATAGGGAGCTATTTAAAACTGTGGGCAGTGTTAACAGTCACTACTGCCCACACCAGAGTATACCTTTTAATTTTCTTTTACAACAGTATGGGAGAGATCTCTATGTTCACACCTCTCAAATTGTTTATTCAAATTCTGGACATAGCCAAAAATAATGAGAGACAAAATTAGGGGAAGGTTTTAAATATTACTCTTAATTCATATATATAAATGTGCATGAACATGTATTTTTTGAACAAGTATGAAACTCTGTTATTATTGGCTTCTATGAAATCTTTAGTGGTTTACCATGACATAAGGGATGTGGCAAATAATAAGCAAAATCAGAGACAGTTGGGAGGTATATTTCTGTGCTGCTTACCTCTTAATTTCTTTGCTCAAGAATTCTGGACTTGGTTAAAATTAATTGAAGGACCAAAGGAAAATTTGTGATATTTTTTAAAAATATTACACTTATCCACTTAGTTAAAAGAACAACTGGTTTTGCATCAGTGTGCATTTTCTGAACTGTAAGAAAAATGAAACTCTGTCTAGCATTATTGACTATTCTGTAATCCTGAGTAGTTTCTCAAAGTCAAGGACATGGCAAAATATGAGGCAAATTCGGGGATGTACTGTAAAATCAGACTAAGTATGGTTCTGTGTAGTAGAACCTTCAACCCTATACAACGTCATGCATTTCCATGTCAATTTTTTTACGAGTTTTGATTACAGATGACCACCAGTGGCCATCTGTCTGGGAATGAAAGGAAGCATAGCTCTTGATTGTACCTCATTATGAGGAGTGTGCTTCATTTTGAATGTTTAACATTCCATGCTCGATAGATCTCCACATGGAAAAGGCCTGTCACACTTTTTTCCCCATATAACAATGGTAAGTAGTACTGAATCATATTACCTTGTCAAAACATCCTTTTAATAATTATAAAGAAACTGTTAACTAGGATGTGAACTTCCTTGTTGAAGTTTGTAAGGGTTCCTATGTTTTTTCTGCTGATTGGTTCTGAGGTGAATTTCTGCCCAGAATATCAGTATGCTATAGTACTTTACTGAGTTGTCATTACATTGCAAGCAATAGTCTTATTTATTTCTTCTGAAGACAAGAACACCCCCCCCCCTTTTACTTATGTGCAGCAGACTACATTACAAGGATAATCTTGTGTGTGTGTCTTTACAACTGGAATAACCAGCTAAGTGCATATTGCATCTAAGGGACTTGACGTATTATTCTGAGAAATGTGCCATTATATTTTGTACAGTTACAGAGAAATGGTTCTTTATTGCTAGGTATCGGCAGTAGTCTTAAGCTGACCATTTGGATTCCTAGTTTTGCCATTTGTTTAATAAAAAGTATATTTTGCATTTTTTCAAGCTGAAAATTTTAGTATCAAATTGTTGCTGGGTCTATATGAAATGAGAATGAAATGATACTTTTTTCTATGGAAAGTAGTATTTTCTGTCATTTTTATGTTAGAACAAAATGAGCATAATTTAAATGTCCTCCGAGGTATACCAGATTTTGAGATCATCTTGCCTACTTTTTGTAAAAGATGGGCTGTACAAATCAAAATGAAAGTAAGATTATCAAGGGGTCTTCTCTGGAAAATGTCCTAAGAATATCTTGTAGTAGAGAAATATTCTCATTAAAGTTGTGTAGAATTCAGTCAAGAATGCCTTTTGTAATTTGGCAGAATGAAACTTGTGTGAAATAGCTGAAAACAAATGGTGTAGTTTTCAGTTCTTTTCAGACTAAAAGTAAACAAAAACTACCAAATCTGTTATATAAAAAGCTGGTGTGATTTCAAATCCAAAATGAGTGTTTTCATATTTGTATAAATTGAGGCATACACATTTACATTAAATAGTTGATTTGTTCAGTAAAATTCAAACCTGCCCCTCTGTCTTTGTGGATAGGATCCCACTTCCAATTGTGTTTTATAGGTAGTCACACCAGTAATACTCGCTGAAACTTTCATGTATAAATGGTGAACCATTTTGGTGGTACAGATAACTAAAATAACACAAACCAATGTTCTGGGGACCTGCCTGAAAGTCATCATAAGTAATGGGTTAATTGTACCATCAGTAGTTGTAGTTCTTGCATCTGTCGTCATGATGGTATCTCAGTGCACATTTTCAATCTTGAGTTTTCCATGATTCAGCTGGAGTTCAGACAGTAAGCAGTATTTTTCAGTTTTCGTAAAGATATTTTGTAGGGTTTCTGTTCTTAGTTTCATTGCTTTTTAGCAGTGCTTGGACAGCGTCAGCATTTACATTCAGTGCATTGTCCGTGATACTCTTACTGTACAGTTCACTTAATGTGAAATACCATGTTTGCTTCTGTTTGTTTTCTGTGCAAGTGTGCATTTCCATGTATTAACTCACTTTCTCCTGATTTTAAGGTGGTTGCACTTTCATTGCAGTAATTTTATGACCCTGTAGTGCTTTCCTTTTGATTTATACTGACAAAGGTACTGCAGGGAGTTGATAGTGTGATCCAGACGTGCAGAAAACCTTAAGAAACATGTGAAATCTGGATCTCTAAGAATGTGATGATGTACATCTTTAAAGTCTAAGATTACCATAAAATTCAAATGCGGAATGAGGGTAAACAAGTAAGAGATGACATTTTGAACTTGGAACTGTCACAAACAAGTTGAGAAAGGAATGATCCAGAACTGTTCTCCATGAATCTTTCTTTGGCACCAGACACATTGTTGAATAGAACCCTTCTCTTAACTGAGAAGATAATCCCTCAAAAAGGATGGAGCGACTTCCACTGCCATAGGTATCCTTGATTACATTCAGAACCCAACTGTCTGAAACTATCTCTTGCCAAAAAAAGAAATGGAGGTTCAGGCTTTGCGGAAGGATTAAGGGATGTTCTTCGTGTTTCACTGTTGCAGTCATTACATTTGGGTTATCTGCTTGCAGGTAGCCCTCAGTCGGCCTTATTAACAAAGTCTTGGGTCGTGCGTCAGTTGCTGTCCCTTCTTCCATGACGTCAGGTCGTCAGGGGTATAAAACATGCAGCCGACGCCATTACACCAGTCTTTCTTGCAAACTGCTTCTGCTTTGGGCACCACAGGGCAAGTGCCAGTTGGCCGACTCCTGAAGTTTTCGTTTTTGAGTTTCAGAACCGAAGTCTTCAACTAAAGCAAAGTACTCCATTGGGGAAACTTTTTCTTGCTCCTTACCGATGTCAATAAAAGTTAATAATTGCATTACTTGTGGAAAGCAAATACCTCAAAGATTTTCATTTGTACTGTATTCCTTGCCTAGGCTCTGACCACGACCTACCTTGCTGTCGGTTTTGTGCTTTATTTAATCAGCGCACTGTCTGTTGTCAGTATATTTTCGCCTCTAAATATTTTGGTTCTTGGTTTAATTATCCAGAAATGTTGTCTGTTAGCCATCCGACTACCGGGATTCTGAAAAAAACTCAAAGATAAAGACAGAGACAGGCCTCTGAGGTCCAAAACTGCCGACGCTTCTCCTAATCCAGTCGCCAGTACTCAGTGAGGCACTTTCACAGCCCCTGATACCTGCTACTTCTGATTCGCAGGCCTCTACTGAGACCCATTCGGAGTCCGGTATGCCGCGAGATGCTTTAACTATGGAACCCATGGATGTCTCTACCTTGGATGGGTCTGGAGCTGCTGTGCAGGCACCGGCTTCTGAGGGTGTATTCAGGCCTACGGACTTGCATATTAAACCAGACGCCTCCTTCTTTACTTAGGCCTAAATCTCGATCCATGCCTAAAAAAAACGATGCCCAGGCCACATGCTCGGGCCTCTATGCCTAAAAAACAAATGATAGGAACGGCTGAAGATCTAATAACTCTAATCAGGGGTAGCCAGCCTCCCCCTTCTAAGAGGCCTAGGACTGAAGTTTATTATGAATCTTCTGATCAAGTTTCTGTTTTTTCTGATTCTTCTGATGATCTGGATTTGCCCTTATCTACTTATGAAGATTCTGATGCAGAGGACTCCATTCCCTCTGCTTCCCCTACTGAGGATTTTTCTTTTGGGGAAACCTTACATATCCTAAGGGAGCATTTCCACTGGGAAAGCCAGGATTTTTTCTGATTCAAAAAAGAGTCTTGGGAATTTCCTTCTCCTACCTCAGCATAGGCCTTTAACTATTCTTCCTGTACTAGACATTGTTGATGCTTTTTCGGAATCTAGTTTGGCCCCTGATTCCCTGCCTCCTGCTCCCAGAAAACCTGACAGATACTACAGGGTCATTGAGTCCCACAAGTTCCTTTTTAAAAATCCTGTTGCAGATCCAGAGACTATTTCACAGGGGCCCAAGGGCATTAAGGCTTCTACTACTAAAAATCCTACCCCTTCTGATAGCGACTCCAGGGCGCTGGATAGATTGGGTAAGAAGGTTTACACTTCTGCATCCTTGGCCATTAGGGCTTTAAACTGCCAGTTTCATATGTTAAAATATTAGCAATATGTTACTGGACTGCTTAAACAGAAAATTAGGTTGATTCCTGACTGTGTGGAAAATAAAGAATTACAGGATTTAATGCATTCTGCTGAACAAGTTGGAAAACATACTTTGCAATGTGGTTTTGATTCATTAGAGGCCTCTTGCAGGGCTGCTGTTACTGGGTCTGTGCTCAGAAGGCATGCTTGGCTTAAGGAGCAATCTTTGCCTGATCATGCTAAAGCTAAATTGTTGGATGCTCCTTAAAATCAGGACCGCCTGTTTGGCAATAAGGCTGAGGAAGTTCTTAAAAAGATGGAAGATAAAGCTAAATCTATGCAAACTGTTAACAAGTTCAGCCTCCTAGATTTATTAGGCACTGGGCCTCTAAGAATTTGTTCTTTCCAGCCCCTTCCAGGTCTTCTCAAGCCAAACCCAGACACAGCAAAAAACCCAGGTTTCAGTCCCAGGGGGACACAGAACTAAGCAGTGGGGGGCCTCCACTTCCAAATCTGGGCATAATAAGACTCCCCCCATGGTAAACTGTCTCAATGACTTCCTTTTAAAATTTCCAAGCACTTATCAACTGACTGCCCCTTTGGGGGGAAAGATTGCTCTTCATGCAAAGAATTGGGAACTCATTACCCAGGACAAATGGGTTTTAAATATAGTGCCCCAGGGATACAGATTTCACTTCCACATGTTACCAACACCAAGCGGGTGTCCGGACCTACCCCCAAATCAGTGGGCAGAGGCCCAAAAATAAGTACTTTCTCTCTCAAGCATGGGGGCTATTCAACTGGTACCAGAAGAGGAAAAGGGACAAGGTTTCTACTAGAGACTTTTCCTGGTACCCAGAAAAGAAAATTCATGGCGTCCAATCCTGGGCCTGTCTACTCTAAACACCTTTTTGGAGATTCCAAAATTCAAGATGCTGATTCTTCACCAATTACTTCCTATGCTAGGCAAAGATGCCTGGTTGGCAACACTAGATTTAAAAGAAGCATACCTGCACATCCCAATCAGGGAATCTTGCAGAAGGTACCTACGCTTCAAAGCAGGCTACATGCACTGCCCTTTGGCTTATCTACTGCGCCCAGGGTATTCACAAAGTGCCTAGCTCCAGTTATTGCATTTTGCAGGTAAAGAAATATTCAAATATACCCGTACCTGGACGATTGTCTAATTCAGGCAGAAAGCCAGGACATACTTTTGAATTATCTGGCCTTTGTACAAAGGGTTCTATATTGTCTAGGGTACACTATAAATGAAAAGAAATCACACCTGGTACCCTGTCAACAAATTATATTCCTGGGAGCAAGCTTGAATACAACTTCCCAGATGGCTTACCTCGCGCCAGAGAAACAAATTAATTTGACAACCTACTTCAAACAAGTGGCCACAAAAACCCTGCTATCTGCAAGACAAATACTGCAAGCCTTGGGGTTCATGGCCTCCTGCATTCTTCTACTTCCATATGCAAGACTGCATATGAGGAAACTACAGTGGTATCTAAAAAGCCTATGGTGTCAACATTCTCAAGACCTGGAAACAATGATTCCTATCCTACCTTGCCTACACCTAGAGTTCCTTTGGTGGGAAGAGGCCTGCCACCAAAACAAGGGACTACCCTTCACACCACCCCCTGCCTCCCAAACCCTAACAGGCACATCAGACTATGCATGGGGGGCTCAGCTGGCAGGGAAGTGCATTCAGGGCAAATGGAACAAGGGACTACCTTTCACACCCCCCCCTGCCACCCAAACCCTAACAGGCGCATCAGACTATGCATGGGTGGCTCACCTGGCAGGGACGTGCATTCAGGGCAAATGGAACCCAAGTCAAATGCACCTACATATCAATCAAAAAGAAATGTTAGCTGTACAGAATGCTCTTGACAGCCTTCAAGGACCACATTCTTCCAGGACAACTAATGGTAATGATGGACAACATCACTGTTATATGGTACATAAGCAGGGGGCGTACACATTCTTACCCACCTCTGCAGACTAGCCATGGCATTGTGGAACACAGCTTTGAGCTACCAAGTGCACCTACAAGCTCAATTCCTGCCAGGTAAATTAAATACACTGGCAGATGGACTAAGCAGAAACCTCATGGGCCCACACGAGTGGAAACTGGAACCAAGGATTTTCAACATGTTGACAAGCAAATGGGGGAGCCCAGATATAGACCTTTTTGCCTCTCCCCAGAGCTACCAATTGGACAAATTTTTCACAAGGACTCCCCACAAACAAGCTTGGAAAGTGGATGCTCTGTCCTTTAGCTGGAAAAACCGTCCCCCCTCTGCCTCTGCTCTCCAAAGTACTACTAAAAATCAAACGGGACAAACCAAGGATGATTTTGATTGCTCCAGACTGGCCACGCCAACACTGGTACCCCCTCCTGTGCAGTGTGTCACTTATCTCCATGGCACCTGCCTCAGACTCCTTACCTGCTGTCTCAGTAGGAGAACCAGATTCTGCACCCTCAGCTTCCAACACTGAACCTTGCAGCCTGGCTAATTACTTAATCTCTGTTTTACCATCCCTCAGCAAACCTGTGATGGATGTCATTTTAAAGGTAAGGAGGCCTAGTACTAGAAAATCTGAAAAGTGGAAATGATTCTGTACGTGGAACCAATCTCAAGGAATGAGCACAGCAGTGCCCAATTTACCTCAGATTTTACAATACTTAACTGAGATGCTTCACAAGGGCCTGTCTTTTTCCTCCATTAAAATCCACGCCTCAGCCATTTCCGCTCATTATAGTACAGAACCTCCCCTCTTCTCTCATCCACTGCTCAAGCAGTTCCTCAGAGGGGCCAAAAATGTGAGACCACCTAGGAGAGCCCTAACCCCAGCCTGGGTCCTTAACTTTGTCTTGGAGAAACTCACTCTACCTCTGTTCGAGCCAGCTGCTACTGCAGACTTAACATTTCTTTCTTGGAAAACAGCTTTCCTTTTAGCAATCACTTCAGCTATAAGGATATCTGAATTACAGGCCCTTATGGCAGTGGAGCCTTTCATCATCTTTCATGCGGACAGGGTGTCCCTTAGAACCAATCCATCCTTCATGCCCAAGGTGGTGTCTAGTGTGGCTTTTAATCAGTCCATTCATTTGCCAATCTTCTTCCCCAATCCACAGAATAAAGGGGAAATGGATACTACATTCCTTAGATGTGCACAGACAACTTGGATTCTACTTGGACAGGACTAAACCTCAAAGGAAATCTGAACAACTGCTAGTGGCATTTGCTGCAGGGGCAGAGGGGAAGGCTATTTCAAAGCAAACCATTTTTAAATGGATAAGCCATTGCATTCATTTCTGCTATAAGCACCATGGAAAACCTATCCCCTAGGGGATCAGACCTCACTCCACCAGGGCTGCATCTACAGCCTTTCTCAGAGGCGTCCCTACCAGGGACATCCTAGAAGCTGCTACCTGGAGTTCTGTACATACTTTCACCAAGCATTATCATTTGACAGTTTTCTCTAAATCCAGAGCTGGCTTTGCCACTGCAGTCTTGCAGGGCCTTATAGCTGGCCCTAATGCTATCTAAATTCCTCCTCCTCAACCATAGCTTTGCGAATCTACCCAAATGTATTGACTGCAACAGTGAAACACGAAGAACATAGTACAGTTGTGTACACTTACCATAAATGTAGATATTCAAGTGTATTCACTGTTGCAGTCCTGGTTACTCTCCCTCCAGCCCCCTAAATTCTTTTGGCTATACCTCTACTTTTCTTTACTATGCTTAAAAGCCTTTTTGGTGTATTTGCTTTTTTGTTGAAGGTATATCTTTGTGCTTTTATGTTTAATTGCTTCCGATTAGGGGGGCACCTGACATCTGGGGCAAGAAAAACTGATGTAATGGCGTCAGCTGCATGTTTTGTACCCCTGATGACCTGACGTCATGGAAGAAGGGACGGCATCTGACGCAGGACCAAAGACATTATTAATCAGGCCGACTTAGGGCTACCTGCAAGCAGATAACCCAAATGTAATGACTTCCACAGTGACTACACTCTAACATCTACATTTATGGTAAGTGTACACAACTGTACTTTCGCCAGGGTGGGAAGGGAGTGTTGTAGATAGTTATTCAGACTTGCTAGATTGTCCTTTGCTCTTGGGTTTCCTCCTTTCTTGTTGGCAACCCCCTGCCATTGTTTTTCAAATGTTTGCTTACCAGCAGCTTTTGTTTATTTTGCTTTATGACAAAGGTTGTAAGGGTAGCACGAAACCTGATGGTAAACTTGGAAAAAGAAGACTGATTCAAGGAATTTCTCTGATTTTTTCAGTTTACCTCTCTCATCACACTTTATAAGGATCTCAGCAGCAGAAACTAACTATTTTGTCTTAAGGAAAAGTCATTTCAGTTCTGACATCTTCTGAAAGGTTGAGTTTTCAACTAAGCAAACCTCCTCATGAGAGTTCCAGTGGCAGCAGCCCTGAAACATGCAAGCATAGGAGATTACACTGCCATCAGAAATTTCTGGCAAACCCCACAAATCATAAGCACATTTTAAACAGTGGGTAGCCACTTGAGACACAGAAGCAATAAGGTTACTCAGAAGAGGAAACTGATGGCAAAATGTTCTTTGTTTTCAAAAGGGGCAAGCACAGACTTTAACATGTGAGCTTGACATTTGAGAATTCAAAAAGTGTTGCAGAAAAATTCAAATTTTCTCAAATCTGTCAAAGGCTTTGTCATCCTTGGTGAGGCTTGGTATTAACTAGATGTTTAGCAGCAGCAGCAGCTGAGTTTTTAGAGAAGTAGCCGCTGGGTCTGACCTGGTAGTGATATATAAAAACATTGAGGAACTTTATACAATGCGTCTACTTTCTTAATGACAGCTGATTGCCTGTCAGGCAAGCTACAGATTGTAATAAATCCTCCAAAGGTGGAAGAACAGCTGGAATTGGAGTAGGTTCAGAAAAATTGAGTTACAGTAAGCCATGAAGTTTCATTAAGAATGCAATGTCATTATGCCCTGTTTGAAACCATTCATAATATAGTTTCAGAAAATAAAATCTTTCAAATGGTTACACCCACCTCAGAATCAGAGTCAGAAACTTGGAGACAAAAGAATTTGTCCCTTCACAATCCTTTTGTAGTTCAAAATCTTGAACCTCTTCAGAAAATATCTTTCTCTTCCCAAGAACCACTGAAACAAATAGGCCAAGAGCATGAACAGAACCCCTGAGCTAATGAACAGAACCCCTGAGCTAAGCCCAATAAAATCACTCATGTCCAAAGTAACTGAAACAGGAGAAGTAATACGTCTGAGTTTTCGCTTATTTTCAAATTAATTTTTAAAGCAGCAGACGCATTTGACAGGCAAAACTTCCTTGGGGACAGATGATCCATTTTGAAAGAGACAGAGTTTCTAACTTGTCCAACAAAACCACTCCAGCATACACAGAGAATGTATATAGTCTGCTGTCAAGGAAAAAGATAAATGGTCTAATGAACCAGAATTGGCAACTACAGAGTCACCCATCTGATGCTGAGCCACTTTAGCAGCCTGCTGTGGTGCCTGAGACATTATTAATTTTATTTTTATTTTTGTGGCTGATAGAAGGAAGAAACAAGGAGCAGATGGGCACCTTTTTCAGTTTTACTATGGAAAAAACCTAATTCCCTGGCAGCCTGACCATAGTAGTTGGTAAAAAAAAAATATACATACATACATATATATATATATATATATATATATATATATATATATATATATATATATGTATGTGTGTGTATATATATATATATAAATATATATATATATATATATATATATCTATATATATATATCTATATATATATATATATATATGTCACTTGAGGGGGGACAGTAAAAAGCAAGTAAAATATTATCCCAGCCCCAAAGGTAAAATAGCTTAACTTTTTACCTCAGAAAACATCATTTTAAACTAGATGTTCATCGTGCATACAGCTGCAGTCATAACAGATGGGTTTTCCTGCCATCAGGCGGGTCCTCGGTCGGCCGAATTCCAAAGTCTAGGTCCGGCATCGGTTGTCGTTGTTTCCTCCTTGATGTCAGTGCGACAGGGGTATAAAAGATCCAGCCGACGCCATTTTCTCCAGTCTTTCTTGCCGCGCGGTGTCCGAAGCAGAAACACTTCGCAAGTGCTGGTCGGTCAGCTCCTGAGATTGCGAATATTTTTCAACCGAAGTCTTCTTGAAAGCTAAGTACCCCTTTGGGGAAACTTTTCTTGCCTCAGACCGATGTCAGACAAAGTTAATAATTGCATTTCTTGTGGGAAGCAAATACCGCATAAGGATTTTCATTCCCTCTGCATTCCTTGCCTAGGCCCAGACCACGACGTCTCGGCCTGTCGTTTTTGTGCTACATTCAACAAACGCACTATTAAGCGTCGGGCGGAGTTCGCCTAACACTATTTTGGCAAATTTAATTACATTATGTCGTCGGATACTCCGACTCCAGTTTTAAGTAAAAGACGCAAAGATAAGGACCGACATACGAGGTCTGCGACTTCTACTGACACCACGCCAAAACCGACTACAGGTGGTCCGGTTCTCAGTGAGGCGCCTACGCAGCCCCTGACTACCGACGACACTTCATTGGCGGTGTCTTCTGTGCCTGAGGTCGCAGGCTCTTCGGCCCACACCCCGACTACCGTTACCGAAGCCACTATTGGCGGTGAAACTCAGTGTTTAGATAGACCTGCCACCTCTCAAGGTGTCTACAGGCCTTCCTCTTCTTTTTCCATCAAGGCTTTCACCAAGTCCAAATCAGCCATGCATGCTAAAAAACAAGCTCCACAGGGTCATTCTCAAGGCCTCATGCCTAAAAAGCAGATGCTCAAAATGGCTGAGGATTTGATTACCCTTATTAGGGCTTCTCAACCTCCCCCCGGACAAAAGACCCAGAGTGGAGGAAGAATCCCCCTCCTCGGACCAGGCCTCCATTATTTCAGAACATTCTGAAGACCAGGAACATTCTTACTCCCCTTTTGAAGATTCTGATGCAGAGGAGTCCATTCCCTCTGTCTCCCCCCCTGAGGATTACTCTTTTGGGGAAACCTTGCATACCTTGAGGGAACACTTCCACTGGGAAGGCCAAGAGTACTCAGACTCCAAGAAAAGGCTTAGGAATTTCCTCTTGCTTCCTCAGCACAGGCCTCTGGCTATACCTCCTGTCTTAGACATTCTAGATGATGTGTATTCGGAGGCCTGCCTTAACCCAGATTCTTTACCTCCAGCTCCAGTCAAGCCTGACAGGTATTACCGGGTTCCTGACTCACATCAATTCCTATACAAAAGCCATGCGGCTGACCCAGAAACTATATCACAGGGTCCCAAGGGAATCAAGGCCTCCACTGCTAAAAATCCATTACCTTCAGAGAGAGATTCCAGAGCTTGAGAGGTGGGGGAAAAAGGTTTACACCTCGGCCACCTTAACCATGAGGGCTTTAAACTGTCAGTTCCATATGTTAAAGTACCAACAATTTCTGTTATCACAGTTGAGAAACAAAATGTCACAACCTGAACAACCAGACTTGAAGGAGTTGCAGGATTTGATACATAGTGCAGAACAAGTGGGTAAACATACCTTGCAATGTGGTTTTGATGCTTTAGAGGCTTCATGTAGAGCTGCTGTTACAGGATCAGTCATACGTAGACATGCCTGGCTCAAGGAGCAAACCTTACCAGATCATGTCAAAGCTAAATTACTAGATGCCCCTCTGCAAAAAGATGTATTGTTTGGTGTTAAAGCTGAGGAGGTATTAAAGAAAATTGAGGAGAAGGCAAAATCAATGCAAACAGTAAAAGATTTCCTACAGGTACAACCTCCACGTTTCAGTAGAAATTGGCCTTCCAAAAATTGCTCCTTTCCAGCCACGGACAGACCCCAAAGAGGTAGATACAGGCGCCCGAGGGGCAGAGGGCAATCTCAGGAATCATTTAGAGGCAGACAATGGCAAGCACCCACACAAAGAGGTGGTGAGGATAGTTCACAGCCATTCAGAAAGCAGAACCAATGACTTTCCTCTTTGCATGCCAAGCAAGGCTCAAATGGCAGCACCTTTAGGCGGAAAACTGGCATTATTTTCGAAAAATTGGCATATTGTCACAAGACAAATGGATCCTGGACATTATAGACAGAGGCTACAGATTTCACTTTCACACCCTTCCAAAAATGAGAGGCATGCCAAACCTGCCACACAATCAAAGGGCAGAGGCACAGAAACAAATTTCAGATCTCATGGACATGAAAGCTATTCAAGAGGTACCTGTACAAGAACAGGGTCAAGGTTTTTATTCCAGACTATTCCTGGTACCAAGTAAGGGAAAAGATTGGAGACCTATTTTGGACCTATCCATCCTAAACACCTTTTTACTCGTGCCAAAATTCAAGATGCTCACATTACAGCAGCTACTTCCCATGCTGGGCAAGGAGTCTTGGCTGGTAACACTGGACCTCAAGGAGGCATACCTGCATGTCCCAATTAGACAAGATTGCAGAAGATACCTCAGATTTCTTGCAGGTTCAACCCATTATCAATTCTCTGCATTGCCCTTTGGCTTATCTACTGCGCCCAGAGTGTTCATGAAATGCCTGGCATCAGTAATTGCCTACTGCAGACTTCAAGGGATACAAATATACCCATATCTGGACGACTGTCTGATCCAAGCGGACAGCAAGCACATACTTATGAAACATCTGGCGTTTGTAATGTTGTTGAATTCTCTGGGTTACACAGTCAACAAAAAGAAATCAAGGCTAATACTCTCTCAAACAATAATTTTCCTGGGTGCCAGCTTGGATACAAACACCCAGATGGCCTACCTCACGCCAGAGAAACAAGGGCAACTAACTCAATACTTCAGAAAACTGGCAACTTTCACCAGGCTGACTGCAAGGAAAATCCTGCAGGCTCTGGGATCCATGGCATCTTGCATCCTACTAATCCCATGTGCAAAGCTGCATATGAGGAAACTTCAATGGTACCTAAAAAACCTATGGTCTCAACACAGCCACAGTTTGGAAACAATAATACCACTAATTCCATGTCTTCAAAAGGAATTTCTGTGGTGGGCTCAAGCATGCCAAAGAAATACAGGTCTCCCATTCTGCAAGCATCAGCAAATCAAATCATCACAACAGACGCCTCGGACTACGCCTGGGGGGCACACATGACAGATCGGTGCATTCAGGGCAAATGGTCCCAAAAAGAAAAGCACCTACACATCAATCAGAAGGAAATGCTAGCAGTAATAAATGCTATTATAGCTTTCAAAGACCAACTGCATCCAGGCCAGCTATTGATAAGGACGGACAACACCACAGTAATGTGGTACATAAACAGGGAGGTACCCATTCTTACCCCCTATGCAGGCAAGCCATGTCTCTTTGGCACATGGCTCTAGAATTACAAATCGAACTTCAAGCACAGTACCTGCCAGGCAGGGAAAACACGCTGGCAGACAACCTAAGCAGAAATATGACAGATCCACACGAATGGAAGTTGCATCCTCAAGTTTTCTCAAGGATAACTCAAGCATGGGGAAGGCCAGGCATAGATCTCTTTGCCTCCCACAGAAATCACCTATTGGCAAAATTCTGCTCAAGGACCTTTCATCCACAGGCCTGGAAGGCAGACGCACTCTCCTTCAGTTGGGCAACAATGACAGTTTATGCCTTTCCACCTCTCCCTCTGCTGCTCAAAGTTCTATTAAAAACCAGAGCAGACAGACCAAAGATGATTCTCATTGCGCCAGACTGGCCAAGACAACACTGGTACCCACTCCTGAAAAGCCTGACGCATTCCCCACCATGGATCCTGCCTCTAATGCCTCTTCTACTGACTCAGCACAACTTCAAAACTCTACACAGTCAGCTGAAAACTCTCCATCTAGCCGCATGGAAGATTCCTTAAATTCACAACAGGCCCTTCTCTCCAAGGAGGTGCAGGATGTCATTTTGGAGGCCAGAAGACCTTCTACAAGAAAAGCATACTCTGCAAAATGGAAACTGTTTTGTGCCTGGAATGAGAAAGGGTCAGAATCCTGGAATACTGAATTTACCCCAAATATTACAGTACCTAGCGGAGATGCTAAGCAATGGACTTTCATTCTCCTCCATCAAAATCCATGCCTCAGCCATTTCTGCAGAATACAACACTGATCCTCCTTTATTCTCTCACCCCTCTTAAGACAGTTCCTCAGAGGGGCTAAGAATATAAAACCCCCAAGGAAACAACCAGTACCTGCTTGGGACCTCAATTTCATACTAGAAAAAACTGATCTTGCCTCCTTTTGAGCCAGCTGCTTCAACAGAATTGCAATACTTGTCTTGGAAAACAGCCTTCCTCCTGGCAATCACTTCAGCTCTCAGGGTTTCGGAACTACAAGCCCTCATGGCTGTGCAGCCTTTCATCATTTTCCATCAGGACAGAGTTACCTTACGAACCAATCCGTCCTTTATGCCAAAGGTAGTATCCAGGGTAGCCTTGAATCAGGCTATCCACTTACCTACCTTCTACCCTAATCCGCAAAACAAGGGGAAAGACTGCTACATTCCTTGGACATTCACAGACAGCTGCGTTATTATTTGGACAGAACAAAGCCTTTCAGAAAATCAGAGCAACTCTGTGTCCTATGCTGCAGGAGCTCAAGGGAAGCCTATTTCCAATCAGACAATCTCAAAGTGGATAGCCCACTGCATACGCTTTTGTTACTCTTTTCATGGTAAATCTGTACCTGCAGGCATCAGATCTCACTCCACAAGGGCCACAGCTACCTCTGCAGCTTTCCTCAGGGGGGTTCCTACCAAAGATATTTTGGAAGCAGCCACTTGGAGTTCCGTACATACCTTCTCCAAGCACTATCACCTACCATTATACTCCAAATCTAGAGCAGGCTTTGCCACTGCAGTCTTGCAGGGCATCCTGGCTCCTCCTAGTTCCACCTAGTGCCTACCACCCCTTTTTTTTAGCTTTGGGATTCTACCCATCTGTTATGACTGCAGCTGTATGCACGATGAACATAGTACAGTTTTGTACCTACCATAAATGTAGATGTTCGAGTGCTAACAGCTGCAGTCCAGGTTTCCCTCCCTCCTTCCCCTCTAGGGGTATTCTTTTATGGTGTATTTGCTTGCAACTACTGTTTTTTGATTATATTGTATTGCATTATTACATCATTTTATGTATTGCCTTCCTTCTGGGGGCACCTGACATCTGGGGCAAGAAAAACTGAAGAAAATGGATCTTTTATACCCCTGTCACACTGACGTCAGGGAGGAAGCAACGACAACCGACGCCGGACCTAGACTTTGGAATTCGGCCAACCGAGGACCCGTCTGACGGCAGGAAAACCCATCTGTTATGACTGCAGCTGTATTAGCACTCGAACATCTACATTTATGGTAGGTACAAAACTGTACTTTTTAAAAACTTATTTTCAACAAAATAGGTATTCTATTTAAAAGTCACAAAAGGCTAAGATGATACATTTTTCCCAACTTGAAACTTGCATTTTTCACAGAAAATGTCCAGTTTCTATCATAAAAAGTAAGTGTGGAAGATTTTTTCCCATAAGGGAACTTACCGGTCCAGCAATGGAAAGCTTTAGCCAAGCATTTGACCGCAAAAGCCAACCAGAGGAACAGTCTTCAGCAGAAGAGAAACTCTGAAATGCTTTGTGCTCATACCAAGTCTTTACTTCAGCTCAGCTTGAGCTGGGTAATGATTTGGATATGTGGAATGTGCCCCTGAAGCTTTGGAAGTTGGCCAGCTATTGTATCTTGTGTAGGATACAACCCATAAAGCTGTGGTTACTAGAGCAGTGTTCATAAAAATGTACTTTCTCTTCTATTTAAAGTGCAACTTCCTTGTGCTTGGCCTCCTAAGCTCTCTTATGATCTTTAGCATGTTCTGAGAATTGGAGCTTGAAGGAAAGTAGTGTTAAAGCATCCATGTGGTCACAGATCCCGTGGACTGGGTTACGAGGTCTACATGTTCAGGTACAATTGTTTTCTCCAATGCAATCTGTATTAGATGGGGAACCAGTACTGTCTTGCCCAAAAGGGTGGTAGCAGCAGCTGCATTTTTTTAGCCACTCCTCCACTGTGTTTTGAATCACCCTGGGAATCTCTGGAATTGGAGAGTAAGCATAATGAAACAGACCTACCAAATGAAGGAATAGGTGCCCCACTGTCAAAGCCTCTCTGCATGGTGTTTTTGAGAAGAATTTTCTCAAATGCTTGTTGCTTAGGAAAGCAAAGAAGTCTATTTCTGGCACACCCCACATGTGAATCAGGTTCTGAAAGATGTACATGTCTAAAATTAATTCATGCGGATCTTCAGTTGTCTTGTATGAATTTTTCAGTCAGGAAGTCTGTAAAGATATCTTAGAGGGCTGAAAGTCCTGCCTGACTGCAGTGTAATCTCCTATGCTTGCATCTCTCTCTTGCACAGTGTGTACGAGTCCTTGTTTACATACCATATAAACATGGTGCTGTCTGTTAACAGGTGTAAGATCCTAATTTCCAAATTGTCTTGAAAGTCTTCAGAGCCAGGATCATTACTATTACTGTTCCATATGCTCGCTGCTTAGAAATCACCTATGTAAGCCCCCAGGCCATGTCGGAGGTATCTGTAGTCAGTGTTTTGGTCTCTGGAGCCTGCCCAAAAGAACGCCTACACCATACCTTACCGGGCAGCTCAACCATGACCATGAAAGAATTTAAGGGAACAGTTAACCTCCAGTAATTCATTGCCAAATCTTCCTGCAACAACTTTATGTGCAACCTTGCTACAGGACAATAATGACCTAGGCTGTGCAACCCAAAATTTTTTGGAACTTCCTTGATGATGCAGCATCCCTGAGTCTGATTCCTGAAAGAAGAGGCCAAGGAAATTCACCTTGTTGAGATGGAGGTAGACCTTCTTTCTAAGGCAGCCCAACAGGGACCCCAAAACAACTATAGGTTTTTTGATGGTATTAATTTGGATATGGACAGGTTTAGATAGTATCTGTTTTTCTGGTAACACTAGCATGTATGCTAACAGTACCTAAAAATTGTCCTGAGACTGTGCCTGAATTAGGTAGTCATCCAGTCTAGGTATGAGCCCGTGATTCTGCTTTGAAGCTGTTTATTAGTGAAGCCAGGCCCTTCATTAAGACCCTGGCTAGAGCAATTAAAAAGAGGGTAAAGAGAATTGATAGTGGGACCCTTGTATGAACTTGAGAAAACACCTGTGGTCTGTACATATTGGAATATGAAGGCAGGCATTATTTAGAACCAGGATAACCATCATAGTCTCAGAGGACAGGAGCGGCAGGAAAGCTTGTATGGGAACATCAAGAAAATGTCCAATTGTGTGAGGTCACATATATATATATATATATATATACATATATATATATATATATATATATATATATATATATATATATATATATATATATATGTATACATGTATGTATATATATATATGTATATATATATATATATATGTATATATGTATATATATATATATATATATATATATATATATATATATACATATATATATATATATATATATACATATATATATATATATATATACATATATATATATATATATATATATACATATATATATATATATATATATATATATATATATATATATATATATATATATATATATATATATATATATATATATATATATATACATATATATATATATATATATATATATATATATATATATATATATATATATATATATATATATATATATATATATATATATATATATATATATATATATATATATATATATATATATATATATATATATATATATATATATATATATATATATATATATATATATATATATATATATATATATATATATATATATATATATATATATATGTGTATATATATATATATATGTATATATATATATATATATATATACATATATATATATATACATATATACATATATATATATACATATACATATATACATATACATATATATATATATATATATACATATATATACATACATATATATATATATAGGCCTCCATGGCCCATATTTTCAGTTTCAGTGAGTGTCCCAAATTCAAGAAATCTGGGAAATCACTTGCTCAGTTTTGCTGACATGAAACAGTTGATCTACAGATTACCACTTCTCCCACTGTCATTGTTGTGTGACCGTAGAGTTGGCATGTATAAGTTTGGGGGGTGTAAAGGACTTACCCTCCCACCAGTAAATAAATGGACGTTGTGTACTTACCATAAATCTGGACCTTTTTTCTCACTCCATCCACATCAACAAATAGTTTATCTGCCTTCATAGAGGATCTGAGCTGGCAGCTACTTTTGCTCGGTCCAGAGCTTGAGCTCCTCCCTTCTCCCACAGTATATTTGAGTCCTCTCAGACCCCGGACTGAATTTGTTCCATAAAGCTTGGAATATTGATGATGGGAAGAATAAGCAGAAAAGGACTGGAGACTAGGCTTCAGGCTTAGATCTTCCAGATCTGTCCAGACACCAGGAAGTGACAACTTGGAGGGGGAAGGTAGGCAAGATGCTGAAGTGCACTCATTGGGATAACGAAGACCCAGTGTTGTGATAAATACATAACTTCTGTATTTTGTGTTATCCCTTCAATCCTCCTCAACTGATGGAATAGAGTTCCCGACTTGCTAAATATTCCTGAATGGCATCATGACAAGATCCACTTGAGGATCATGGATCTAGAGTGTAGTTTTGGATTTGTCATTACATCCAGCTTGTAATGCTTGATAAAGGCATGCATTGTTGACCATGTTGGTACAGTACAAATATTGGGAATTGATCATTTTTTGAAAAAGACCATGGAAGTTGCCAAGAACTTTGTTGAAAGTGTCATAAGTTTTGACAGTAAGGTTTTTTTAATGAAATAAATGTGCGTAATGTAATCTGATAGTCATCTGTACATAGTTAACTTTGAGATCTTGGAGATGATCTTGGAAGAAGTTTAAGACATAAAGAGCTTGTTGTCCTTCATGAGATCTTTAGTACGATACAGGTAAAAATATAGTTGTCTGTAAACATCTGAGGAGTGAAGCAAATACTCCCCTGAATTGGTATGGCTGAGAAAAACACACTGGAAGGTGGGTATTCTGATTCAAATTGCAAAATCCAGAAACATTGAAGACTGAAAATATAGGAGAAAAGTGAATGTCCTTCAAGGATGCATCTGCAGTCTTTACAAATGGGTTGTCCTGTCGTCAGGCAGCCCTTCGGTCGGCTGGATTCCAAAGTCTGGGTCTGGCTTCGGCTGGTGTCGCACTTCACCCGACGTCATTGCGGCAGTCATTCGGGTATAAAGGCATCAGCCGATGCCATTTTCCCCAGTCTTTCTTGCCGCGTGGCGCCCGAAGCAGAAGCTGTTCGCAAGTGCCGGTCGGTCAGATCCAGAGATTACTACTACCGAATACTACTTCGAAGACTTCTATAAAGCTAAGTACCCCGTTGGGGACTCTTTCTTGCCTCAGCCGATGTCAGAGAAAGTTAATAACTGTTTATCTTGTGGGAATCAAATACCTCAAAGATTTCCACTCCTATTGCATACATTGTTTAGGCCCAGACCACGACGTAGCAGCTTGTCTAGCCTGTGCTTCTTTAAACCGACGGACGCTTAGACGTCGCTCGGACTTTGCTGAGCAGATTTTTGGCTCCAATTTTGCCTACATTATGCCGTCGGATCCTCCGACTATGCAAATAACCAAAAAACGCAAAGAAAAGGACCAACACTCGCGGTCCGCAGTTTCGGCCGAAACCGCGGTTAAGCAAACCACGAGTGTCTCAGTTTCAGCCGAAACTGAGCTAGCGGTTCTTTCTTCAGCCGATAACTTGCCTTCTACCGAGGCCTCTTCTAACCTGGTAGAAACGGCTTCTGAAATCCAACCTTCTGTTGCGATTTCACAGGATTTATCAGACACCATTCCCCTAGATATTTCTACCCCTGCACGTGGAGCTGCTAGGCCTCCTCCAGCTATGTCTATTAAGGCCTTTGCCAGGGCTAAAGCAGCCAAAGCATCAAAACCTGTGCCTGCCAAGCCCCCCTCTCACAGGCCCAGCACCAGCTCCCATATGCTTTCTTTGGCAGAGGATCTCATCTCTTTAATCTGTGGAGCCCAGCCTCATCCAGACAGGGCCTCTCTCCTCCTCCAGAAAAGAGGCCTAGAGCAGAGCCCCCTGAGCCAGTAGCCACAGATGATTCCTCTGATGACTCAGAACATACAGACCCTCCTGAGGCTTCTTATTCTCCATACGAGGACTCTGATGCTGAGGAGTCCATCCCTTCAGCCTCTCCTCCTGAGGAATTTTCCTTTGGGGAAACCTTGCATGCTATGAGGGAACAATTTCAGTGGCAGGGCCAAGATTTTTCAGACTCTAGAAAAAGGCTTAGGACCTTTCTACATTTGCCACAGCATAGGCCTTTAGCTATACCTCCAGTTCTACCTGTTGTTGATGATGCATTTAATGATGCTTGCACTGCTCCTGATACTTTACCTCCGGCTCCTGCTAAGCCCGATAGGTACTACAGGGTCCCGGACACTCATCACCACTTATATAAGGCTCCTTTTGCAGATCCAGAGACTATCTCCCAGGGCCCTAAAGCTGTAGCAGCAACTTCTTCTAAAAACCCCCTCCCCTCTGAAAGGGAATCCAGGTCCCTAGAGAGATGGGGTAAAAAAGTTTACACCTCTGCTACTTTGTCAGCTAGAGCTTTGAACTGCCAATTTCATATGATTCAATATCAAGAGTTTATGCTTGACCAGTTGACTAAAAAGCTGTCCTCTGAAGAATCTTTAGATAAAAAGTATGTTCAAGAAATGTTACATAACATACAGCAGGTTAGTAACCATTCTTTAAAATGTGGCTGTGATGCACTGGAGGCTTCCTTTAGATCAGCCATGACTGGCACAGTTATCAGGAGGCATGCATGGTTGAAAGATCAGGCATTACCAGACCATGTCAAATCTAAGCTTTGGGATGCACCTATGGACAAGGTCAATTTATTTGGTGCCCCCGCACAGCAGGTACTAAAAAAGATGGAAGAAAAAGCAAAATCTGTGCAAACAGTGAAAGGTTTCTTACAAGTTCAACCTCCAAGGTTTAGCAGGAACTGGCCCTCCAAGAATTGGTCCTTTCCGGACTCCTCTAAGGCACAAAGAGGCAGGAATAGGCACTCTAGAGGCAGAAACCAATCCAGGGGTGCCTACAGGGGTCGCCAATGGCAGGGTAACAACCAACGAGGCACGGATACAGCCACCACCACTACAACAAATCAATCACAGTGACTTGGTGGTGGCACCGCCTACCAGGGAACAACTAGAAGCACCCTTAGGCGGAAAGCTAACATTATTTTCAAGAAACTGGCACTGCATTACAAGAGAAAAATGGATTTTGCAAACTATAGACAAAGGTTACAGGTTCCATTTCCATACACTACCAGGAAAGAGAGGAATGCCAAACCTACCACCTTCTCAAAGGGCAGAAGCTCTAAAACAAATAGCTCAATTATTAAGAATGAGAGCTGTGGAAAAGGTACCATCTATGGAGCAAGGCAAGGGATTTTACTCAAGGCTCTTCCTGGTACCAAGAAAAGAAAACAAATGGAGGCCTATTCTAGACCTGTCCGCTTTAAACACATTCCTCATTGTTCCAAAATTCAAAATGCTGACCCTACAGCAGCTTCTTCCCATGCTGGGCAAGGAGTCTTGGCTGGTAACTCTAGATCTCAAGGAGGTATACCTGCACGTCCCCATAAGACCAATTTGCAGAAGATACCTCAGATTTCTTGCAGGATCAGAGCATTATCAATTCTCAGCATTGCCCTTTGGCTTATCTACTGCCCAGAGTGTTCACGAAATGCCTGGCATCAGTAATCGCTCATTGCAGACTTCAGGGAATTCAAATCTATCCCTACCTGGACGACTGCCTGATACAAGCGGACAACAAAAACAAACTAACAGAAGACTTACAAAGAGTCATCTACCTGCTGCAAGCCCTGGGATATACAGTCAATACAAAAAAGTCAAGGCTGATTCCATCCCAAAGAATAACCTTTCTGGGTGCAGAACTGGACACATCAAAACAAATGGCATTTCTAACTGCAGAAAAGAAAGAACAACTTCCTCTACTTCTTGGCATTAACAAAGCAGAGCCATCTAACTGCAAGAAAAGTGCTACAAGTTCTAGGCTTCATGGCATCCTGCATAATACTGGTCCCTCATGCCAGGCTGCATATGAGAAAGCTACAGTGGTACCTAAAGAATTTGTGGTCTCAGCACAAGCACAGCCTAGAAACCAAAATTCCAATGATCCCATGCCTGAAGCAAGAGTTCTTATGGTGGGCTCAGGCCTGTCAATCAAACACAGGATTGCCCTTCTGCAAAAGTCAACCAAGACAAACCATTACGACAGATGCCTCAGACCTCGGTTGGGGGGCACACATGATGGGCAAGTGCATTCAAGGCCTATGGACTCAAGACCAGCTGCATCTGCACATAAATCTAAAAGAAATGATGGCAGTAAAATTGGCAATCCAGGCATTCAGACCTTTTCTCCAAGAAGGCCAGTTGATGATAAGGACAGACAACACCACAGTTGTGGTACATCAACAAACAGGGAGGCACACACTCATACCCTCTATGCCGGCTGGCACTGGACCTATGGGATGTGGCTCTGGGCTACAACATTCAGTTACAGGCAATTTATGTACCAGGGAAGGAAAACACTCTAGCAGACATATTAAGCAGAACTACAACAGATGCCCACGAATGGATGCTGCATCCGGACATCTTCAAAACCATCACAAGAGAATGGGGATTACCACAAATAGACTTGTTTGCATCCCCAGTCAATCACCAGTTGAAGAAATTCTGCATAAGGACTTACCACCCACTTGCTTGGAAGGTGGACTCCCTATCCTTCAGTTGGAAAAGCCTGACAGCATACGCATTCCCACCACTTCCTTTGATGCACAAGGTGCTTCTCAAGATCAAAGAGGAACGTCCGAGGATCATTCTGATAGCCCCAGACTGGCCAAGACAACATTGGTATCCACTGCTGAGGAGCATGTCCCGGGAACAAATATGGACACTGCCCCTGATCCCATTACTGCTGACACAGAACAACTACAACATCCTGCATCCAAACCTAAAAACTCTGCAGCTAACTGCCTGGAACATTACATAACAGCAATTAACCCAAGTTTATCCCAAAGGGTTAAAGACATAATCCTGGAGGCTCGTAGACCTTCAACAAGAAAGAATTATGCAGCAAAATGGAAAAGATATCTCATCTGGAGTACTGCAAAGGGGCAAGATGTGACACTGGTGAACATAGCCAACATCCTGGAGTACTTGGCGGAGCTCTTCCATACAGGCCTGTCCTATTCCTCCATCAAGATACATGCATCAGCTATTTCAGCAGAATACAGCTCGGATCCTCCTGTCTTCTCGCATCCTCTGCTCAGTTTCTGAGAGGAATTAAAAATGTAAAACCTCCCAGGAAACCTCCATTGCCAGCATGGGACTTGAACTTTGTGCTAGAAAAACTGACTCTACCGCCTTTCGAACCAGCAGCTACAGCAGAATTGCAATACTTGTCCTGGAAGACTGCTTTCCTGCTGGCAATAACTTCAGCAGGAAGGGTCTCTGAACTACAGGCATTAATGGCAGTACAACCCTTCCTGATCTTCCATCAAGATAGTGTCCATGAGAACAAATCCTACATTTATGCCTAAGGTGGTATCCAGAGTCTCTTTAAATCAGGCTATCCACCTTCCTACATTCTTCCCCAATCCACAGAACAGGGGAGAAAAGCTCTTACATACCTTGGATGTACACAGACAATTACGCTACTACCTGGACAGGACAAAAAACAATAGAAAAACTGACCAACTTCTGGTAGCATATGCAACAGGAAAGGAAGGAAAACCAATTTCTAAACAGACAATCTCCAAATGGATAGGAAATTGCATTAGATTTTGTTACTCCTACCATGGAAAGAAAACTCCAGAGAACATCAGGCCTCACTCCACAAGGGCGACAGCCACTACCACAGCCTTCTTACGAGGAGTGGCTACCAAAGACATTATAGAGGCTGCTACTTGGACCTCTGTGCATACATTTGCCAAGCATTATAACTTACCTCTATACTCTAGATCCCGTGTTGGTTTTGCCACTGCTGTTTTGCAAGGGATCCTGGCTACACCATAATCTATTCTCATTTCCTCCTCCCCTAGTTTAGCTATGGTATTCTACCCATTTGTAAAGACTGCAGATGCATCCTTGAAGGACATAGTACAGTTTTGTACCTACCATAAATGTAGATGTCCGAGAGGAATGCATCTGCAGTCAGGATTACCCACCCTCCTTCCCCTCTGAGGTACTCCTAGGGTACTTAAGAATCTCCAGCTAGCTTGGGGGGGATCTATTATGGTGTATTTGTTTGTATATATGTACATACATGCTTATTTTGTGTGTTTGCTTTCTTCTATTTGGAAACTTTGGCATTTATCCAAATTTAGCCATCCAAGAGGGCACCTGGCATCTGGGGCAAGAAACACTGAGGAAAATGGCGTCGGCTGATGCCTTTATACCCGAATGACTGCCGCAATGACGTCGGGTGAAGTGTGACACCAGCCGAAGCCAGACCCAGACTTTGGAATCCGGCCGACCGAAGGGCTGCCTGACGACAGGACAACCCATTTGTAAAGACTGCAGATGCATTCCTCTCAGACATCTACATTTATGGTAGGTACAAAACTGTACTTTATCGCTCCTTTCCTGTAAAGTTTTTTTTTTTGCAAGGTCCATCCCTCCCTGCAGCCCCCCCCCCCCCCCCGTAGCCCTTGAACTTGTGGGTGTGTGTGGGTGTGTGTCTATACATACATATATATATATATATATATATATACACACACACACATACACTTATACACGCACTATGTAAATATATATATATATATATATATACATGTATGTAAATATATATTGTGTGTGTGTGTGTAAATATATATATATATATATATATATATATATGTACATATATATATATATATATATGTACATGTGTGTGTGTGTATGTAGAAATATCTATTTATATATATATATATATATATATATATATACATACATGTATATGTATGCATATTATATATATATATATATATATATATATATATATAAAACCACAATAAATCATTTCAAAACCTTTCCCACCTTTAATGTGACCTGTAACCTGTACAATTCAATTGAAAACCAAATCTATTAGGGGAAAAAATCTTCCGGATACTGGCTAAAGTTCTTGCCGCCCCTATAGTGTCTTTTTTAGGCAGGGTTCAAATGACAAATTCACCACCGTAACAGGAACAGGCAAGCAAAAACTGAGGGTGATGCTACTCAATGCTAGAAGTCTAAATCTCAAAATGCACTCACTCAAGGCACTCCTTAAAATGGAGAACATCGATATCTGTGCAGTGACTGAGACCTGGTTCAAGGCTCCAGAGAGTACCCCTGCACTACCAGGCTATAACTCATACCACACTTTTCGGCCATGTAACCTGGACCGGAACGCCAAAGGCGGAGGTGTGTCCATATTCATTAAGGATATCCACACCTCCAGGCTAGTTGCTCAGCATAATGCAGCCGAGGTTATCCACGTGCAGCCAACTCTGGGCAAAACTGCAATCCAAATTGTAGCTTGCAACAGATCACCCACCATGCCCCAGGATTCCCACTCCTATCCTCCAAAAAAGGAAGCTAATCTGGTGGTCCCCTGCCTTAAACAAAAACTGTACAATAGAAGGAAGAAACTGTTGCAAAAGAGAGTAAATTCCCTTGAGTGGAGGAGCTCCTTGGCCAGCCTCAGTAAGAAGCTGCAATCCCTGATAAAATCCTCCAAAGCTAGTTACGAAAACAAAATCGCCACTGATTCTAAAGGCAACCACAAAGCATTCTATAGCTATGTCAAGAATCTCAGTGGCAGCACTCAGATATGCTCTGAGTTTACAGCACAATGGCACTAAATATACAGTCCCAACTGATACTGCCAACATCCTGGCAGATAGGTTCAGTGCTAACTTTACCCCCCTCTCACCCCCTAAGCCCATCTCTATACCAGAAGAATGTAAAGTTCCTGTAATCACGGCTGCACAGGTTAAAAACCACACTCTCCAAAGCCAAGAACACAGCATCCATGGGACCAGACAACATCCCAGGCTGCGTTCTACACAAACTACAGAACGAACTGGCACCCCACCTAAGTACCATGTCAGTCATAGCCTCACTTCAGGCTTTGTGCCTGGTGAATGGTGCACAGCGACGGTTATCCCACTCCACAAGGGGGGAGCCACCACGGACCCCGGTAACTACCGCCCCATTAGCCTGACTAGCCTGGTCTGCAAGGCCTTGGAACGTATTATCATGGAACTTATAAACAAAGACATTGGTAATCTCAAAACTCTGAACCCCACCCAGTTCTGGTTTGCAAAAGGCAGATCATGTCTCCTAAACCTGATAGACTTCTTTGAAGCAGTCACCAAAGACGTTAAGGGTAAGGTGGTTCACACAGCCTATCTAGATCTTGCCAAGGCTTTTGACACCATCCCCCACTCTGGAATTATAGATAAACTCACTAAACTAGGTATAAATCCCTATGTCACAAGGTGAGAACTGAAGCAAAAGAACGCTAGTCCCCTGTGTGTCTTGACACGCCAAGCTGGTCTCAAAAGGAACAAAAATCAAACTGAATAATAAAATTTATTGTTAAGAGTTAAGCACTTTCACTTGTACTGCAAGCTTAATCAGACCTCCATTACAATGTAGCAGTCTCGTTTTTTAAATAACTTCTTTGGCGCCAAAATAGCACTACATTAAAGCTACATACACAATGTAACAAGTGTCATTCTGATGAGTATCAAAATGGAAAAAAGACATGTACTGATTGCGTTCACACTATAATACAACACAAGAATAAAAAATACACATCTCTTAACCCAATAACCAAACTAAAATAAAATATCAGTAATATAACTTGTTTCAAAAATTGATACGTAAACAAAATAATAAATTGTATATTACATAAAAGATTGTATTAAATAGTATACTAACACATTAGATACTCATCAAAATGACACTTACTACATTGTGTATGTAGCTTTAATGTAGCGCTATTTTGGCGTCAAAGAAGTTATTTAAACGAGACTGCTACATTGTAATGGAGTTCTGAAGAAGCTCGAAGTACAGCGAGTGAAAGCGCTTAACTCTTTTAACAATAAATTTTATTATTTTATTATTCAGTTTGATTTTTGTTCCTTTTGAGACCAGCTTGGCGTATCGAGACACACAGGGGACTAGCGTTCTTTTCCTTCAGTTCTGTTTGATGTTTATTTGAACGCTTACAAACTTTTGATTCCAGTTCCTATGTCACAAGATGAGTTGCCAACTGGCTCACTGACAAAACCCACACTGTGAAAGTAGCAGACTCAAAATCTGACTTCAGACCAATGATAAGTGGAGTACCACAGGGTTCAGTCCTGGGTCCTCTCCTGTTTGGTATCTACTTCCCTGAAGTACAGGCTAACACAGAAGGTCTTTGGCTAACAAGGTTCGCAGATGACTGCAAACTAGGAGCCATAATCGAAACTCCTAACTATGTGGACATCCTACAAAAGGGCCTCACTGAGACAGATGCCTGGTGTCAAAGCCATGGCCTCAAGCTCAATGCCAAAAAGTGCATTGTCATCCCCTTTGGTCAAAACTCTGTACCCATGAGCTACAACATAGGTGGTAGTATACTTAACACCGAAAGTGTGATGAGACCTTGGGACACAGGTGGACAGTAGTCTCTCCTTTGATAATCACATCGCCACAGTAGTCAGGAAATCCTTCTACGTGGCACACCATCACAAAAGGCTTCTCATCCAGAAAAAAAGGTCATTGTTCCCTTCTACTCATCACTCATTAGACCCATTATAGAGTACTGTGCCCCTTTTGGTATGTACCTCA